>NC_090075.1:600746-859968 GCF_038355195.1 Osmerus mordax
AAAGCTGTTTAAGACCAGAGTTCAGCAAGGACATGTGCTGGACTCTCCTTCTGGCCTGAAGTAAACAGTGGAGGCAACTGAACCATGAAAGGATTGTGAGGCATTAAAGAAGGAGCTAGCCCTCCCCATCTCTCCCTCCCTCCTCTCCCTCCCCCATCTCTCCCTCCCTCTCCCTCCCTCCTCTCCCTGCATGCATAGCTGTACACGACAACGTCTGCCATTAAAACAAGAAAACTGTCGGTTGAGTGGTTTTTAAAAGCCACTGGGTTGACCACAAGTCTTTTGAAACCATCTATTCCAAACTAGTGTGTAAGGAATCTGTACTGTGAGGCACCCAGGTCCCTCGTCAAAGACCTTCTTCTTACCTGTCTGTTCCTCTCTCTGTTTACCTCCCCCCTCTCTCTCTGTCATCCTCTCTCAATCCCCCCCCCCCCCTCGCTCCTTCTCTCTCCCTGGGCTGGGGGCTGTTGCGTGGGCCAGTCCTTTCAAACGGATGCTTTTAAAAGGCTGTGGCCCAGTTTGTTTGGTTAAGGGACCCGAGGGGAAAGACTCTCTCTCCCTCTCTTCTTTCTCGTCTCTCTCACCTCTCCCTCTCTCGCTCTTTCTCTCCTGCCCTCTCTCTCTCTCTCCTCCCCCTCTCTCTCTCCTCCCCCCCCTCTCTCTCTTTCACCTTTCCTTCTTTCCTCTCTCTGCTAGTTTTAATTGGTATCAAAGCTGTGTGGCCTCAGGCAGACAGTCACACAGAACTGAGCTTGAGGATGGTAATTATTTCACCACTAATCTGAGAGTGTGTGTGTGTGTGTTTTCTTTTTTCTGGATGAGTGCCTCTGTTTGGAGGTATGAGCCTTTTGCTTTTGTTTCGGGACCGTGACGAGGGAGGGGGGGAGGGCATGGCCCTTTAGCTGGCTGGTTAGCACAACATTCGCTGGTTAGCTTAGTGCTAGCTGGTTAGCTTAGCTCTGGCTGGTTAGTATAACGTTGGCTGGTTAGCTTAGCGCTGGCTATGAAAATGCCCTGCCATAACTCAGGAGGTGTCACACCCCCAGGGCAGAGGGAGGTTTCCCAGCTGCTGTCTCACTCCTCCTGAGGGGGAGGTGGGAAGAGGAGGAGGGGAGAGGATGGGAGGGAGGGGGGGGGGCAGGAGGAGGGGAGGGAGAACATTCTTTCCCATCTCTTAGCTCTGCTACGCCAGACTGACGGCCCAGCCCTGCCCTGCCCTGGCCCAGCCCAGCCCAGCCCTGCCCTGGCCCAGCCCTGCCCCTGCCCTGCCCCAGCCCCATCCCTGCCCCAGCCCCATCCCTGCCCCAGCCCTGCCCCAGCCCCAGCCCTGCCCCAGTGGTGTTAACAGAACTGGATTGTGAAAATGTGTTGAGAGGTGGAGGAGGATGCCTTCCAGAGGATCTTGTGTATTTGATGGAAAACATTCCTCACTTAAGCCTCTTTGTTAGCCCTGAGTTTCCCCCCAGATAGGAAATGGGAGTGATATTTGCAGGTCTGTCGAGGTCTGATGTTTCAGTATCTCCAGTAGCGACTGGTCCCGTCAGCTCCAGACAGAGAGACCTCATAATCGCACAGTTCTACCGTTCTGCTTCATAACCACATGGTTCTAGTTCCTAACCAGAAGGTTCTTTGTGTCACCTGTGTGTGTGTGTGTGTGTGTGTGTGTGTGTGTGTGTGTGTGTGTGTGTGTGTGTGTGTGTGTGTGTGTGTGTGTGTGTGTGTGTGTGTGTGTGTGCAGGTCTGGATGCAGAGCTGTACTACGTCAGGGATGACGTGGTTAATAACTACGCCCTCTCCTTCGTGCTCCCTGTACCCAGCGACACCAACAGCCTGCACTTCACCTGGTCCTCCAGGAGCAAGGTGAGACTCTCACACACACACACACACACACACCTTCACACACACACACAGGTTAATTGCCAGTGTCTATGCTGCAGGTGGAGTATCGTCTGGGCTTCCTAGTGGAGAACCCTGCAGCCATGAACCATCCCCAGAGCAACATCTCCAGCCAGGGAGAGGTGCCTCGTGTCACCTCAGGTACTCCTCACCCTCCTCACCCTCACTCCTCACCCGCACCCCTCATCCTCATCCTCACCCCTTGTGTGTGTGTGTGTGTGTGTGTGTGGGTGTGTGTGTGTGTGTGTGTGTGTGCGTGAGTGTGTGTGTGTGTGTGCGCAGTGTTCAGGGTGGACCTGTTCTGCTCAGGGAAGGTAGACGGGGAGGCAGTGGTGAGGGTGCAGCTGAATCTGACGTCCCTGGAGGACCAGGTGACCCTGCTCTCCTTCAGGAGGAGGAAGATGTGCTACAAGAGTAAGAAAGCCTGACACACAGCGCCTGACACACAGCGCCTGATACACACAGCGCCTGACACACAGCGCCTGACACACAGCGCCTGACACACAGCGCCTGACACACAGCGCCTGACACACAGCGCCTGGCACACAGCGCCTGATACACACAGCGCCTGACACACAGCGCCTGACACACAGGGCCTGACACACAGCGCCTGGCACACAGCGCCTGGCACACAGGACCTGACACACAGCACCTGACACACAGCGCCTGGCACACAGGACCTGACACACATGCTGCTTAAACACAGCTCTGCCATGGGAGATTTGACAGATGATGAATTACAAATTCATTTTGGTGTCATAGTAGATGTGATAGAGGGCCCTCTGTGTGTGTTTCTGGCCGTCTTCAACAGGGATCGATCCTGAGTCTAAGATTCCTGCTCTCTCCAGCAACAAGACCCTCCAGAGACCAGAGAGTGAGTATCCATTCACACACACACACACACACCCTGCGGTCCACCCTGTACTGTAGCAGTCTGCCCCCTGACCCCAGTAGACGGCGTGGCAGCCCCCACCACCTCCACCCGCGTGTTCTACATCAGCGTGGGCGTCTGCTGTGCTGTCATCTTCCTGGTGGCCATCATCCTCGCCATGCTGCACCTGCACAGCATGAAGAGAGGGGAGCTGGATGACAGGTGAGGCCTGCTCTCACACACACCTCACACACACCTCTCGCACACCTCACACACACCTCTCACACACCTCACACACATACACACACACATCTCTCACACACCTCACACACATACACACACACACCTCACACACATACACACACACACCTCTCACACACCTCACACACATACACACACACACCCCTCACACACATACACACACACACCTCTCACACACCTCAACCACATACACACACACACACATCTCTCACACATCTCACACACACACCTCATACACACACCGCCCTCACTTTAGATCGAGCCTTAGCGTGTCCACGTGGACACACACATCCTCAGCCTCTTACCTCCTCCTGTTACCCAACAGAGACACAGCAGAGCCCGGGTGTTAACCAGGGTCACGTCAGCTTGTGAATCCTCCACTTGTCCTTTCTCTCATACAGGAACAAACACCCCCTTCTCCCTCACAGGACTTGGTTTAACGCAATATGAGATAAATTGAGTTGCTTTAATGACGTTGATTATATCAGATTTGATTTGATCACACGCTGCTTGTGTGAGCTCCTTTGGGAAGCAGGGCTGATCTTGGGGCCTGAAGCTAAGAAGCACAGGGAGAACTGGCTCATTGCTGGGTTTGATGCTGCTAACAGTCAGGATGGCTGGTCAGGACATGTTGGAGATGTGTCTGATAAATATTATAACGCCAGATTGGTAGAACTGTTTGAAGGCAGGTGATTCATTATTTTTACCTGTATTGATCAAAACAATCTTTTTATCTCTCTCTTTACTCTCTCCTCCTGTCCTCCCATTCTCTCCTCTCCTCCTCTCCCCTCCTCCACTCTCCTCTCCTCCTCTCCCCTCTCCCCTCTCCCCCTCCCCTCTTCTCCTCCCCTCTTCTCCTCCCCTCTTCTCCTCCCCTCTCCTCCTCCCCTCTCCCTCTCTCCTCCTCCCCCCCTCTCCTCCCCTCTCCTCCTCCCCTCTCCTCCTCCCCTCTCCTCCTCTCCTCCTCCCCTCTCCTCCTCCCCTCTCCCCTCTCCTCCTCCCCTCCCCTCTCCTCCTCCCCTCTCCCTTCTCCTCCTCCCCTCTCCTCCTCCCCTCTCCTCCTCCCCTCTCCTCCTCTCCTCCTCCTCTCCCCTCCCCTCTTCTCCTCCCCTCTCCTCCTCCCCTCTCTCCTCCTCCCCCCCTCTCCTCCCCTCTCCTCCTCCCCTCCCCTCTCCTCCTCCTCCTCTCCCCTCCCCTCTCCTCCTCCCCTCTCCTCCTCTCCTCTCCTCTTCCCCTCTCCTCTCCTCCAGTGTGAGTGACAGTGGCAGCTCCCAGGGCGTGTCCCAGCCCTCCACCCAGACCACCCAGTACCTGAGGGCCGACACACCCAACAACATCACGCCCGTCACCAGTACGCTGCTCACACACACACACACACACAGTCTCACACACACAGTGAAACAGGAGGTGTGTTTAGCCTACTGCTGGACACTGGTCAGGTTGTGAACATGAGTTCCATCTTGTCTTCCTTCCTGTTTCTCCTCAGTCCCTGATGAGCATTCCAGGGCTGTGCTGGATAAGTGGCTGTGGGGGATCTAATTAGCCTAACAGGAATCAGAAGGTCGCTATAAACAGGATGTAGTTCCTGGGGCAGTGTCCTGCTCCCCGCTCGGTGTGTGTGTGTGTGTGTGGCTGTCAGTTTGCCTGTCTGTGTTATGAGACAGACATGAGAAAGATGTTTCTACCAGAAGGTCATTTATAGTCTTTTTTTATAATAACAATCATGAATCTTGTGTGTGGCCATGTATGACAGTGTTTCTTTTCTGATGCTAAAAGCTCTTGGTATGAGGGCCAACTGTAATAATCTTGATCCTCCTGTGGAGGTCAGTGTTGGAGTGTGTGTGAGATGGTAGCCTTCAACTTGCAGTAAATCTTACAAGACCGTACTGTCAAGTCAAAGTTTAAAATAAGCAAGGCTTTAAATAAGCTTACATAAACAAGGTCAAGCTGTTTTTACCATTTCCCTCCACATTCCACTTCTTCATGCTCTCTCTCCTGAGAGGGCGCTTCATTCCACGCCAGCGCCATCTAGTGGCCGTCACCCGCCTCACGCCCCAGCCTGTTTCTGTAGTGTGTCTGCTCCCCCCTCCGTGTCTTGTGGGTCTTGTAGTCCACCAGCCTGACGTTTAGTTCACCCAGAGGACCAGCCGCCCCTCGTCATAAAATACCCAGAATGCAGTGCATGGTACTACCGTAGCACATAATAATAACATATTAAGCGAGGTACAGGGGGGGATTTTAACCTGGTACATCTTGATCTGCAGTCCAATTCTGAAGCACGTTGTCCACACACCTCCGGGCAGGCAGCTTGTTGTTCTGGTGAACTATCCATTGAAGCACCTCTTTCTCACGCTCTCCACCCCTCCCTCCCACCTTCCCTTCATCTCCTCTCCCTCTTCTCCCCCTTCATCCTCTCCTCCCCTCCTCCTCCCCTCCTCCTCCCCCCTCCCTCCTCCACCTCTGCTCCCCCCCTCCTCCTCCCTCCACCTCTCCTCCCCCCGTCCCCCCTCCTCCTCCCCCCGTCCCCCCTCCTCCTCCCCCCGTCCCCCCTCCTCCTCCCCACTCCTCCACCTCTTCTCCCCCCCTCCCTCCCTCCCCTCCTCCTCCCCCCTCCCTCCACCTCTCCTCCCCCCCTCCCTCCCCTCCTCCCCCCTCCCTCCACCTCTCCTCCCTCCTCCACCTCTCCTCCCCCCTCCCTCCTCCACCTCTCCTCCCCCCTCCCTCCTCCCCCCTCCCTCCTCCACCTCTCCTCCCCCCTCCCTCCTCCTCCTCCCCCCTCCCTCCTCCACCTCTCCTCCCCCCTCCCTCCTCCACCTCTCCTCCCCCCTCCCTCCTCCACCTCTCCTCCCCCCGTCCTCTCACCATCAGACCACCACCCTGGTTCTGCTCCCATGCTCCAGCTTGCAGCCGCATCCTCCTCCTTCCCCAGCTCCGGGGATCACGAACCCAGAAGTAAGTTCCCCTCCTGTCCAGCAGGCCCCAGGCCTGACACAGCCCTCCTTCTGACCAAGGCTGCTTTAAGTGCTCTGTATCAGTCTCATCTCTCTCTCTTCTCTATCTCTGTCATCTCTCTCTGTTCTCTCTCTCTCATCTCTCTTCTATATCTATATCTCTCTCCTCTATCTATATCTCTCATGTCTCTCTTCTTTAACGTTATCTCTCTCATCTTTCTCTCATCCCTCTCTCTCTCATCTCTCTCTCCTCTCTCTCTCTCTCATGTCTCTCTTCTTTAACGTTATCTCTCTCATCTTTCTCTCATCCCTCTCTCTCTCATCTCTCTCTTCTCTATCTCTCTCTCTTCTCTATCTCTCTCTCATCTCTCTCTTCTCTATCTCTCTCTCTTCTCTATCTCTTTCTCCGTCTCTCATCTCTCTCACCCTTCTCTCTCTCTCTCTCTCTCTCTCTCTCTCTCTCTCTCTCTCTCTCTCTCTCTCTCTCTGTCTTGTGATGGTGACAGTATTTAGAAGGACAGAAAGAGCAGGAGAGGCAGAAAGGTGAGGATATACAGCCTGGCCTGGGCCTCTGCAGTAAGGCCTCAGTACTGCAGCCCACCCCATGCCCCATTCTGTAAATAGTTTTAGATACAAACTGCAGCTAAATTCATATATTATCAACATCCCTCTAAAACTTAGAATCCCTCATCTTTCACCTGTGTCTCCTTTGCTAAACCATACCCATTATCTCTGTCCATATCTTGTTCCTCAGTGTGTCTGGTGTAAACTCTGACCTGTCCTATATTCTAATTACATCCCCCGTTGCAACATTTAAGAAGATATATTTCCTGTTCTTTGGCTAACAGTGGTGAGCTTTGGATGTAGTGTCCTGGGTGTGAATTAGTTTGATCAGTATGAGATTTGCATGGCTGTGTTTGCGATTACAGATCTTCAGTCGGTCCTCTAGGGGGCAACAGTGAGCTGAATATTTTAACCACGACCCTCAATATCACAGACAAAAGGATGAAAGGTTATGATGTCAAGCTACTGTGTGTCAGAGGGAAACTCTAAGGAAAGTTAAGATGGTTCTGAGAAGGAGGGAGGAGGGAGAGATGATCGGACAGCATGTTCTGTCTTTCCTACTGACATATTGTGAATAGACATATTGTGAATACACACACTAACTGTGTTTATATAAAGAGGTTCATGTTTACCTAGCATGGTAATCTGTGTTGCGGGGGGTTTATGTCCTTGTTCTGGTATGCAACACTGCATACCAGAACACCATGTGTTCCTCCTGCGAGAGAGAGGTGTGCAGGCGTCTGAACCTGAGACAAACAGCAGCCTGGCTTCAACACACCATGACTCACACACCGCTCTCCCAAACATCGTTCTCCCAAACATCGCTCTCCCAAACCCCGCTCTCCCAAACACCGCTCTCCCAAACACAGCTCTCCCAAACACCGCTCTCCCAAACACCGCTCTCCCAAACACCGCTCTCCCAAACACCGCTCTCCGAAACACCGCTCTCCCAAACACAGCTCTCCCAAACCCCGCTCTCCCAAACACCGCTCTCCGAAACACCGCTCTCCCAAACACCGCTCTCCCAAACACCGCTCTCCCAAACACCGCTCTCCCAAACCCCGCTCTCCCAAACACAGCTCTCCCAAACCCCGCTCTCCCAAACACCGCTCTCCGAAACACAGCTCTCCCAAACATCGCTCTCCCAAACATCGCTCTCCCAAACCCCGCTCTCCCAAACACCGCTCTCCCAAACACAGCTCTCCCAAACCCCGCTCTCCCAAACACCGCTCTCCGAAACACAGCTCTCCCAAACACAGCTCTCCCAAACACCGCTCTCCCAAACACCGCTCTCCCAAACATCGCTCTCCCAAACACAGCTCTCCCAAACACCGCTCTCCCAAACACAGCCCTCCCAAACACCGCTCTCCCAAACACCGCTCTCCCGAGCCCGCTCTCTAACACACATGGAATGATGTCTGTTATATGTTGTCTTGTTTGTTTTGTTAAACACTTCTGAAGAAGTTGTAGAGAATGAGTGTGGCTAACTGTGTGTGTGTGTGTGTGTCAGGCTACCCGTCTCTCCGCATCGAGAAGAACGACCTGAGGAGCGTGACCTTGATGGAAGCTAAGGCCAAGGTCAAAGACATCGCCATCTCCAGGGAGAGGGTCACACTACGGGATGTCCTGCATGAAGGTACTGCTCAACACACATCTAGAACACACACACATCTAGAACACACACGCACACACCTAGAACACACACCTAGAACACACACTCACATCTAGAACACACACACACACACACACCTAGAACACACACACATCTAGAACACACACCTAGAACACACACTCACACCTAGAACACACACACATCTAGAACACACACACATCTAGAACACAAACACACACACACACCTAGAACACACACACATCTAGAACACACACCTAGAACACACACTCACACCTAGAACACACACACATCTAGAACACACACACATCTAGAACACAAACACACACACACACCTAGAACACACACACCCACACATCTAGAACACACACCTAGAACACACACTCACACCTAGAACACACACACATCTAGAACACACACCTAGAACACACACCTAGAACACACACTCACACCTAGAACACACACACACATCTAGGACACACACATCTAGAACACACACACACATCTAGAACATACACACACAGGTTTGCCTCTAAACTTAGTTTCCTAAGTAGTTATATTGGAGCAAGAACAGTATTTATCACCCCTGTGGTCTGGACGTTTTGTAAACGATTTCACAGAACAGAGTGTCCAATTTCATTCCACGGAACTACATTCCCTCCACACACACAGCTTGTAGGATGTGTAAGTGTGTGACGTCTGATGTGAGCAGCATTACAGCCTGTGTTCCTGCCAGGCCCATCCAGGCTTGGCTGGGCAGTGGTCATAGCAGCCAGAGGTCAGCCTTGTCCAGCCTGCTGTACTGACGGCAGCTCACGCTCCTGTCCTGTGACTGAAGGAGAGGGCAGCATTAGGGAACACAGGTCAAGGAGATGGTCCTCTCTTACCATCTCTCCCCCCATGCCTCCTTCTCTCCCCTTTGGCTTCCCTCCTCTCTCCCTCCAGGCCTCCCTCTCGCCTCCCCTCCTCTCTCCCTCCAGGCCTCCCTCTCGCCTCCCCTCTTCTCTCCCTCCAGGCCTCCCTCTCGCCTCCCCTCCTCTCTCCCTCCAGGCCTCCCTCTCGCCTCCCCTCCTCTCTCCCTCCAGGCCTCCCTCTCGCCTCCCCTCCTCTCTCCCTCCAGGCCTCCCTCTCGCCTCCCCTCCTCTCTCCCTCCAGGCCTCCCTCTCGCCTCCCCTCCTCTCTCCCTCCAGGCCTCCCTCTCGCCTCCCCTCCTCTCTCCCTCCAGGCCTCCCTCTCGCCTCCCCTCCTCTCTCCCTCCAGGCCTCCCTCTCGCCTCCCCTCCTCTCTCCCTCCAGGCCTCCCTCTCGCCTCCCCTCCTCTCTCCCTCCAGGCCTCCCTCTCGCCTCCCCTCCTCTCCCCCCTGTCTGGTTGCCTGTAGAGGAAGTGTTGACACAACGGGCTGCTGCAGTAATCGCCTTTCTCCACTCTCACGCTCCTCAGCAAATGCTGGCCCCAGTCCCCTCTGTCCTCCGCTCCTCTCCTCTTTGTCTGCCCTCTCCTTCTCTCCACCTCCAGCTCCCCCCTCCTTCTCTCCACCTCCAGCTCCCCCCTCCTCCTCCCCCCTCCTCCTCTCCCCTCCTCCTCCTCGCCCCTCCTCCTCCTCTCCCCTCCTCCTCCTCTCCCCTCCTCCTCCTCTCCCCTCCTCCTCCTCGCCCCTCCTCCTCCTCTCCCCTCCTCCTCCTCTCCTCCTCCTCTCTTCCTCCTCGCCCCCCAGTTGCCTCTGCTCCGGTCACTGGCTCTATGGAAAACAGGATGTTCCTTTTGGTTTCAGAGCGCTTGTTCAATCCTGCTCTGGTTCTGTCCCCAACCCCAGCCCTTCTATTCCTCAGTCACAACTCATTGTCAGTGTTTGGTTAGAGTGTAAATGATGAATGAGTAACATGTTGTGTCCCTGTACTGTAGCAGTCAGCAGAGAGTCGCGTCATGCTTGTTGTGAGAGGGATCTGTGCTGTGCTCTGGCTAACAGTTAGGATCCTGAACCTGAGCTGCAGGCCTCACCTTATCAGCTGGGCCTTGTGCAAGGAGAGTTGTTTTTGCCAAAGCAACTGGAACACCTCCTACATTTGTTTTACCACAAAGTTACCTCACACCTCAATGACTCTCTCTCTCGCTCTCTGATGGAGGTGTGAGAGAGAGAGACGGAGAGAGACGGAGAGAGACGGAGAGAGACGGAGAGAGACGGAGAGAGACGGAGAGAGACGGAGAGAGACAGAGAGAGACAGAGAGAGACAGAGGCCGGATTCGAACCCAGGCCACTGTGATAAGGCCTCAGCTTACATGCTACACACTTATCCCCCCCATAACACAGAGAGCTTCAGCTTTCAGCTCGTCCCATAACAGACACAGAGAGCTTCAGCTTTCAGCTCGTCCCATAACAGACACAGAGAGCTTCAGCTTTCAGCTCGTCCCATAACAGACACAGAGAGCTTCAGCTTTCAGCTCGTCCCATAACAGACACGGAGAGCTTCAGCTTTCAGCTCGTCCCATAACAGACACAGAGAGCTTCAGCTTTCAGCTCGTCCCATAACAGACACAGAGAGCTTCAGCTTTCAGCTCGTCCCATAACAGACACAGAGAGCTTCAGCTTTCAGCTCGTCCCATAACAGACACAGAGAGCTTCAGCTTTCAGCTCGTCCCATAACAGACACAGAGAGCTTCAGCTTTTCTTGTCACTGTAGGACAAGGTCTACGGTCAAGTGAGTCACACAATTTCCTCAAGATTTGAAGCCGTGGTTGTTCATGGTGACAGCAAGACTACAGAAGAAAGAAAAACTGTATTGAGTGGGTTGGAGTCGAGGGCCGGTCTGTGTTTTACCACCTCTGAGGAGTTACAACTTCTCCTTTGTGAAACCCCCTTCTCTGCTTCAGAGAAAGCTGTCTGCCGTAGTTCCCGTCAGTGTGACGCCACGCAAGACGTATTCTGTGAACGAGGAACTGTCTTCCGCCCTCTTGCCCTTTTCCTCTTAAAGAAAATTAACCTGCTCTGTCTCAGGGACGTTTGGGCGGATCTTCCACGGAGTGCTCCTGGACGAGAGAGACCCCTGCAAGGAGAAGCCGGTCTTTGTGAAGACGGTGAAAGGTAAGCTATCCATCCTCTCATCTCACCATGCAACGCTTCCTCGGCAGAATAGCTGTCATCAGGTGCACACTAAATCCCCCTGTGCTCAAAGGTTACAGCGATAGATTTCCCTCTCCCTATTCGCAGGCAACCTACCGTACGCTTGGAGCATGAACAGGTTGTCGGGGAGCGTTGGGGAGCGTTGTCAGGGAGCGTTGTCAGGGAGGGTTGTCAGGGTTGACGTTTTCTGTGGGAACAGAAGGTACAGGAGCAGCTTGTCCTCATGGCCGCCGGTCAGTCCAGCGATGCCCGAGCCAGCTGACCTTTGAACCTGCGGCCACTCATGTTTACCCAGGGCGGGGGCGAGGTGCCAGGGGCGAGGTGCCAGGCAGGGAACAATGCATTCATGCATTGCCTCGGCCATGTCAAGTTCTCCACTTCCTGTTCGCTAGGCCCTGGGCAGGAAGTGATACTGGGTTCCCATAAGCGCTGAGCGACGGCGAGGGCTGCTGACAGAGCTTATCGCCGCCGTTCTGAGAGCATGGCAGGAGTCAGGGTTTCCAGTCAGAGAAGATGTTAGTGTGGAGAGATGTGACCTCTTGACCTCTCCACTCCACTCAGGGCTGGTCCACAGGAACCTCAGGGTCAGGGTTGTGGTCGAGCGGGGATGACTGTAGCTGTCCTGCTGCCTGTGTTGCTGTTCCTCTAACTCTTCCTGTGTTCCTCAGATCATGCCTCGGAGGTGCAGCTCACCATGATGTTGACAGAGAGCTGCAAGCTGCGTGGCCTCCACCACAGGTGAGTCACCCTGCCTCCTGCCTCCACACCCTGCCTCCTGCCTCCACAGGTGAGTCACCCTGCCTCCTGCCTCCACACCCTGCCTCCTGCCTCCACAGGTGAGTCACCCTGCCTCCACACCCTGCCTCCTGCCACCACAGGTGAGTCACCCTGCCTCCTGCCTCCACACCCTGCCTCCTGCCTCCACAGGTTAGTCACCCTGCCTCCTACCTCCACACCCTGCCTCCTGCCTCCACAGGTGAGTCACCCTGCCTCCTGCCACCACACCCTGCCTCCTGCCACCACAGGTGAGTCACCCTGCCTCCACACCCTGCCTCCTGCCTCCACAGGTGAGTCACCCTGCCTCCACAGGTGAGTCACCCTGCCTCCTGCCACCACAGGTGAGTCACCCTGCCTCCACACCCTGCCTCCTGCCTCCACAGGTGAGTCACCCCACTGATCCCTAGAGCAGAGGCACTAGTGTTGAAACCTTCTTTGTTTTCACAACATTGAAAAAGACATTGAGAAGACATCATCTTCTCAGGCTAATCATAACATTTCGTGACATCGCTGTTATGATTTTGCAACAGTGTAGTTCTGAGTGATCATATTCTTACCCACCACTGCCAGGTCTTGGGGGGATTAGTGGTCGTTCCTCTAAGTGACCTCTACTTTAGACTGACCCCCTCCCCCATGTGTCAGACTGTTTAGCACACGACAGACAATGTCAGATCACACTGTGAGAGGTGTGAACATCACACTGAGAAGTGTGAACGTCAGACTGGGTCCACATGAATACGAAACCAAAGCACAGGAAATGTTTTCCCTGTTTGCGCTACACATGTCCTAGACACACCCCCACACACACACAAGTTGTCAGCTGTGTGTCATGTTTGCGGGCGGTGACTTGTTGCAGTAATGCAGCTATGCAGTGTGTAATGCAGTGTGCCTGTGATGCCATGCAGGGTCCTCAGTGTATCACTCACTCACTTACTCATTCACTCACACACACCCTCTTTCAGTGTGTGTACAGCAGTGTGTGTACAGCAGTGTGTGTGTACAGCAGTGTGTGTGTACAGCAGTGTGTGTGTACAGCAGTGTGTGTGTGTGTGTCTGCAGGAACTTGCTGCCCATCTGTCAGGTGTGCACTGAGGAGGGTGAGGCGCCCCTGGTGCTGCTACCCTTCATGAACTGGGGCAACCTCAAGCTGTTCCTGCGCCAGTGCAAGCTGGCCGAGGCCAACAACCCACAGGTAACCTTTACAACACATAGGTGGTCACCTAACAACCCACAGGTAACCTTGACAACCCACAGGTAACCTTTACAACACATAGGTGGTCACCTAACAACCCACAGGTAACCTTGACAACCCACCTGTCCTAACCTGAGCTCCAACACCTGTCCTAACCTCCACCCTTGCCCAACAGATCACATCAGGATCCTCCACTTTTTCAGTACTGCAGAGCAGTAATTGTTTTGTGTCAAGTTATAACACACTAACACACCATTCAGTGCTTGTGTCGGCTCGCCAAGAATCTCAGTGCTCTAAATCTATATGCAACATCTTAAACAAAGACTCGTTCATTTTTTTTATATGGAACAATTTCTGTTTTACAGCAGTAGGCATCCATTGACAGCAAATAAACGCATCCTTCAGAAGTGTGATTATCGGGTGGGTTTAACGAAGTCTCTATAAGCTCCGGCTTAAGGCAGGGACTCTCTGTGCTACAGAAAGACAGGCAGGCTTTTGTGCAGACTAACCTCAGGGTTGCTTTGATCCACTTGGCTCTCTGGAGGAACCCTACTGGAGATCCAGCCAATCAGCCTTCAGGCTCTCCCTCCCCAGCCCCATGGAGGATCGGAGCAGGACTGAGGAGAAACACAAGTCTCACATTCTCATCGCAAGACGAAGCTTGCCGATCGGTCGCAGTGAAGAAACCCTTTTTCAGTCAAGTTTCAGGGAACACCCCTCCTTTTGAATCCCAAGTCATGTTATTATATACTTTAGAACCTGACAGAGACATACTCATAAAGGTTTTGTTTGTGTTTTTTTACGATGTTGCAATAAACAGGCGGTCGTAAATCAGTGGTATACCATTAGCAGGTGGGCAGAGTGCCTGGGAAGTATAGGCAGAACATGGCATTACTGTCTGGCACAGGAACAACTTCTCAAACAACTGGATTTCAGAGAAAGGACAACCCTCCTGTTCCTCTGTCTCTCCAGGTGTGAGGGTGAGACAGGAGGGGGTGAGACAGGAGGGGGTGAGACAGGAGGGGGTGAGACAGGAGGGGGTGAGACAGGAGGGGGTGAGACAGAAGCTTGCTCCCTGGACCTTGTGTGTCCCTGGTCCTGTTCCACCTGGCTGCTGTTCTGTCCCAGACAGCCTCCACACCAGACACCTGGCTGTCAGATCAGAAGGGTTTCATTAATGCAACTTGAGTCCTTTTTCCTTGAGAACGTATTATTATTATTATGACAGAGATTGGAGTGTTTCATAGATCCCCCTCCTCCCCAACTCTCCCGCTCTAGAATCAATAAGTGGTGTCCCTTCACTGAAGTGGAGTCCCTTCACTGTCCTGTCTGCCAATCCCTCATGCTCTCCTGTGTGTGTGTCAGGCTATCTCCCAGCAGGACCTGGTCCACATGGCCATCCAGATCTCCTGTGGGATGAGCTACCTCGCCCGTAGAGAGGTCATCCACAAGGACCTGGCCGCACGGAACTGTGTGTGAGTACTGTGTGTGTGTGTGTGTGTGAGTACTCTGCTCCACACTGGGTGTGTGTGTGTGTGTGAGTACTCTGCTCCACACTGGGGGCGTGTGTGTGAGTGTGAGTACTCTGCTCCACACTGGGGGTGTGTGTTGTTGATAAACCAGACAGATCTGGTTCCATCTAATGATCTCCATCCTGAAGCAGCTGCTGTCAGACAGCAGTACAGCATACTGATGACGTGCTGCTGTTGTCCCCTGCAGCATCGACGACAGCATGCAGGTGAAGATCACAGACAACGCCCTGGCACGGGACCTGTTCCCCTCAGACTACCACTGCCTGGGGGACAACGAGAACCGGCCGGTCCGCTGGATGGCCCTGGAGAGTCTGCTTAACAACGACTTCTCCAGCGCCAGTGACGTGGTGAGATCACACACACCTCTGCCCTCACACACACTTCAGCCCAAATAGTTCCTAGTAGCCGGCAGCAGGTTCTAGTATCAAGTGCAGGAGGTCAGGTGATCAACTCAACTAAAAGCAGATGATGCTCGTGTGATAGGACCAGTTGACCAGTAGACATGTCCCTGGTGTTCAGCTGACCAGTAGACATGTCCCTGGTGTTCAGCTGACCAGTAGACATGTCCCTGGTGTTTAGCTGACCAGTAGACATGTCCCTGGTGTTCAGCTGACCAGTAGACATGTCCCTGGTGTTCAGATGACCAGTAGACATGTCTCTGCTCTGTCACCCTGTCCACACAGACCCAGCAGAGTTAATCCTCCCATTATTAAAGCTTTATTAGGTTATTATTAGTCGGAGAAGAGGTCGTGCAAGTGAGGAGGTGGGGGGGAGGAGGAAATGAATAAAGGAAGTACCATGTTCAGCTGAGTCATCGTTACACACCCACAGGGCCTCCTGGACTTGGTGGGGGGGAAGCACAGTGTGTCAACTTCTGCCCCAAACACTGTGTTCCCCCAGCGCTGCATTCATCAACTGCACAGTCAGGAAGCTCTGAGACGCCCTGACTGCCCCTTCCCCACACACACACACACACACGCTTGCTTCTCTGACCCCTGACCCCTGTCGTGGCGATGGGAGGAGGAGAGAGGGCGGGGCTGTCAGTTTACTGGGCTGCAGAGGAAGGATGCGGGTCACCAAGGCAACGAGACGACACCTTCAACATCCTGATGCATTCCTGTCCTGGTGTTAATAATAATCAAATAAGGGTGTTCCCTTCCTCTCCTCTCTGTATACAGTACCTGAGGAGGGGGAAGGGAGGCGGGTGAGATGTTGGCAGCCTTCAGGTTTGAGGTTGGAGACGCCCTGTTCTTCCCCTGGGACAGTGTAATCCATCATACCTCCCTCTCCATTCCCTGTCTCCCTTTCTCGCTCTCTCTCTCTCTCTCCCACTTCTCTGCACGCACACACACTACCCCAAGGACTCTGCTGTGTCCTCTAAAGGAGCCAGCTAGCTGAGGGAGGTAGGGAGCCCCTCGCTGGAGGCCCCTGACAGACCCCCCTGTGGTGTGCTCTGGTCCTGGGTGCCCTGTCAGCCAGCACAGGGACAAGACTAGTGGGATATTCAATAAACACCAAAAGCAACGTTTATTGTGGTGAGTTGTGGTTTGTGTGAAAAGCCTCCAAAGAAAGAAAGTTCCGATGACCACCACATCCATAATCTGAACACTCAGTTTGCTCACGGTTGTCCATCTAGTGGACTGACCACCATCACCTCACATGAATCGTCCTCAGAACTCCTGGTGTTTCAGCTGAGGGCTTGTTGCGTTATGGTCAGATGTCACCAAGAGCTACGCTGGAGCAGTATGTGGCTTCATGTCCTCGAGCGTCGCCTGGATGAGGCTTTGCTTCCAAACTCTCACCACACCCTGGGGGACAGGGATCTGTGTACGTTTCCTAGCTGTGTCCTGTGAGCCTGCTGGCCGTCTGCATGCAGGACGTTCCCTCCTAACCTTCACTCTTGTGTTGTTTCTGGAGAGAAGGGGGGGCGACCATGTTCACTAAGCAGATATTTACGAGAAGTTTTAAGAGCAGTGTTCACAAAGTAGCAATTATTCAGGTAACATTCTGTTCCTGGTGTATTTATCTCCTGTTGCGCCAACTATCCAATAAATAACCATTTACAGATGCCACTGTTCTAATGAAGCATCACCCACACATTAACACATCAGCAGGCTGGTTCATTAAACCAAACAACTTTATTTGTATTATTGGGTGTGCTCACGCCTTCGGCGAGCACAACCATTGTTCTCTCACATATATCTTCTTCTTATTTTTTTTTATTTTTTTGCCCCCCTAAGGATCCGTCAATAATTGGACTACATAGACAACGTTGATGTCAAAAGTTTCGTCTTGGTAGAGATTGAGTTGCTTGTATTTTTATTTACGTTCCGTTGCACGGTTTAGACGGAAATTAAGTTTTTGTGGCAAAAAGTGCCTTTTGTCAACAAAGGGAACTCAGTGCTAGCCTTCGTCACAATGTCAGCACACGTTAGCAACGACGCATGGATACAACGTGCATAGATGTGCTGTTGCACAGCTAGTATCGTGCAGTGGTGTACTAGCAGCACATGTACATTTAAGCAAATCAAGACTTGCATGTACAGTAAGTAATGTCACATTATCCCTTGTGTTATCTTCGGCTCATTCTGACCCATCAGTCATTGTGACCCACCGTCGTATTGCGACAACTTTACCGCATACAAAAACAAAGTGAAGCATTTTCTTTTAACCGTTGGGCTGTCTCAGACCCCCCACATTGCAAAGGTTAAAAGAAAATTATTTCTATTTGTTTTTGTATTGGGTAAATTGGGTAAAAACAACGATGGTTCGTTATGAACCTTTGGGTCATGTGACCCGAAGGCAGCACAAGGGTTAAATAATGTATTTAAACTCAAGCTTGTGTGGTGCGTCGCTGTCTTCAATGCCACAGCCTAAATTTTATGTCAAAAGAAACATTCTAATTTCTGGCACTTTCAAACAAGCCCCTCACTGACGTTAGGCTAGCAATAGCAGCTAGCTTAGCAGCTAGCTTAGCAGCTAGCTTGTTCATAGGAAACTTCTTTTGAATTAGCCATTTCCCGTAAATAAATGTCAAGCTTATTTAAGTTTTTGGGGGCATATTTTCAGTTAACAGATGGTACTGTTTGAATCGCAATTCCATGTGAAATACTTCCGGTGACAATGTTGTTACAATAGATTGTTTCAAAGGGGGTTCTTAATGAATTATGCAATATGAGTAGCCTAGCTAGGCTAAATGCTTGAAAATATCACTAGAAGGGAAAAACTTAATGCGATGGACCCACCTGCAACCGACGCAAGCAAGCACACCCTACAATTTCCCCAGAGATTGTACCTTCTCTTGTTACACATTAACCCTTCAGAGGCTGTCTGTGTGTGTCTGGGGACATGTCTGACCTCTGACCCTGTCCTGGGTCCTCAGTGGGCGTTTGGCGTGAGCCTGTGGGAGCTGATGACCCTGGGCCAGACCCCCTACGTGGACATCGACCCCTTCGAGATGGCGGCCTACCTGAAAGATGGCTACCGAATAGCCCAGCCAATCAACTGTCCCGATGAGCTGTAAGCTGTTGCTGATCACAATCGCCGGACTAAACACGCGCACACACACACATTCACACACACACACACACTCATTCACACACACACTGCTTGGCGGTTAGAGAGTTTGACTGGTGATCAAGAGGTCACAGGGTCAGACTCTCAGTACGCTACTTTGTCTAAAGCGTTTGGTGTGGCTTCATAAAACCAGGAATAGGAAGAGCTAATCACATGTGGGGCAGGAACTGGTTTCCTGTCCTGAAGAATAGGTGTTGAGTTGAGTTCTTCCTGAGAGCAGGGTGCGCTGAGGTGTGGGCTAGGAACATATAAAACTTAATCACCCTGATTAGTAATTGCTTTGCAGGCAGTCGGGTGCCTTGAACTGACACATAGAGGAATGCTGTCTTGGTTTGTTTAGTGAGCGAGTGCTTCAGGGCCTGCGCCTCTCTTTATTTATAGATTCAGGCCTTTTTTGTTCTTGTGGATTTAGTTAGACCCGATGGGGTGCAATTAGTCCAGTTTGCTTTTGAGTCGAAATTCTGTTGATGAAGTCCTTTTGTTTCTTTCTGTTTCTCTCTCCTCCTCCCTCCCACTCTCCTCCTCCGCCTCCTCCTCCCCCCCTCTCTCCTCCTCCCCCCCTCTCTCCTCCCCCCCTCTCTCCTCCTCCCCCCTCTCTCCTCCTCCCCCCTCTCTCCTCCTCCCCCCCTTCCTCCTCCCCCCCTTCCTCCTCCCCCCTCTCTTCTCCTCCCCCCTCTCTCTTCCTCCCCCCCTCTCTCCTCCTCCCCCCTCTCTCCTCCTCCCCCCCTTCCTCCTCCCCCCCTTCCTCCTCCCCCCTCTCTTCTCCTCCCCCCTCTCTCTTCCTCCCCCCCTCTCTCCTCCTCCCCCCTCTCTCCTCCTCCCCCCCTTCTCCCTCTGCAGGTTTGCAGTGATGGCTTGCTGCTGGGCCCTGGATCCTGAGGAGAGGCCCAAGTTCCAGCAGCTGGTTCAGTGTCTCACAGAGTTCCACGCTGCCCTGGGCGCTTACGTCTGACCCCTGGGGCCTACAGGTGACCCCTGGGGCCTACAGCTGACCCCACCCTGGGCCTTCCTAGTCTTTCACTCTTTATAAAAAAATTTTAACCTGCAAGACCAGACGTTTGTGACCAGCACTAATCATGAAAAACCCAATCACAGAAACTGTGTCTTATCAAACGAAAGACAAGACTTTCCTTCTCAGCGTTTCTGTTTTGTATAAACTGTTGATCTTTTAACAAGTAGAGGAAAGAGGAGGAAGCACATTTTCATGGCACCGCTTGAAGTTAGTCACCCTTTATGATGCCTCACAAAGGAGGGAAGGAAGGATTCTGTGGAGATCATTGGGCTTTACCAGCAACCAGGAAATACTACATCTTCACTTTGGAGAGCGTCCATCCTGCTCCTCAACCCCTCACATGAAGACACGATCTACAAGACCGTTTCTTCAGAACTAAGCTTTTTACAAACCTGTCTTTAATGACACACCATGCTAATGTTTTCTACCATTTAGTTTTGTATGTTAGAGAGGTGTACATTTCTCTGTTGTGATGTCAGGGAGAGAGGAACTCCTGGTCCCAGTGATGCTTGATGCAGGGTACCAAAGTAAACCACACAGGTATGAGTGTGTGAAGACAGAACACAGCACCAGCCTGAGACGGACCCACAGGACTGGGACCACAGATCTTCTCCTGGAACTTCAGCCTTCATGCAGTTTCCCTGGAGAGGGAATTCTCCGGGAAGAGATGACATGCTGGGGGAAATGGTTTCTGAGGTCTGGAGACGTGTTCCTGCTGGCCACTCACGACTACTGGATCTGAGCCTCTGATTCCAGTTCCTCTTTCCTGAGGAAGCGGCATCGGAGGCCTCGCTGGTAACATGGCTGCCTGAGGCCTGGCCCAGAATCAGTCTGCCTAAACGGTGTTGTCGTCACTATCCCATAATGTTAAATTTAGACTGTTCTGTGTCAGAACACAACCTAGCAGTAACAGGTTTTTGGATCATTCAAGTTTATGGATAATAGCACTCTAATAATCACTGTTTGAAATATCGAAGCGACTTGCCTGATTGATGGCCCGGTTTGATTTCTGACGCCTTTTAGCATCTTGGTGGCGTTCCAGATCACTACGTGATGGATGAAAGGATATTGTGTATTCCGCTTCCTGAATTCAAACCCTCAAATTAAACGGGGCCCTTGAGATATAAAACATGTTTTCTCTTTTCATTCCTGCTGTGTGCCTTTTGTTTTTATAATTTAAGGGCTTAATATTTGACATGAGGAGGGAAGTGTGCGGTGCTTGATAAGGTACAGTCGATATGAGCTTCCTGAAGTTTTTTTTATTTATGTTATTTGTACAGAAACACTCATATGATTGAATAATAAAGACACAACAGTTTGGACATTATTTTTTTTTGTCTTGGCGAGAACATCACAGTCAATGGATTGAACTTGTTTTGTCCGCATTTGTGTTCATATTTCTATCAACATTAAATATTGTGTGTTCATATTTATACCAACACTGACATGCAGAACAATAGCATTGTTTTGAGTTATGGTTTATACTGTATACTTGGGTATTGTCATTGACTGTCACACTGGAAACAGTTTTTGTTTGACCACTTTTTGCATGAAGTCGGAGGGAAACTTAGTGTTGTAATGGAAAGTCTCAAATCGCATTTGTGCGGAAACGAAGACGGCGCCTGAGGTGAATTTGAACGCAACGTTGTGATGGAACCATATCCCCAGGCACGATGGCTCAACTCTAATGTACTTCACATTTAACACCATTACAGGGATCGAAGCAGGACTCGTTAAATTACAAGTAATCTGGTAAATAAAAGAAAAACCTTTGCAACTGATGGTCAGGTAATCTCACATGTAAAAAGAAAATAATAGTCTTGCGAATAAAAACGTCACAGTTCAGTCTCCTAGAAGGGCCTTTTGAAATAAAGGGAACCAGTGCCCACGTAAAACAAGTCATGTGTGCCAACTATGGTCTTTCATTGCGTTCAAAACATTTGAACGTGTAGTTGTGGGCTGAGTCCAATTACATCACTGGCAGCCATAAAGCTCATTCAGACTCACCGGACTGGAAACACGGACGAATTACCCATCTGACGGAGACCTCAGCAGATCACACGCCGCTCCGCTCTGCCCTGTGGATACCTTCTCAGCAAATAAAGATGTATGCCAAAGACATGAAGAAACCAAGGTCACCGTTTTGCAACATAAAGGTCTGTTAATATTAATAGATTTGTAAAGGTTTCGCAAAAATGTAATAGGCTATGAATATGTTGTTATGAGTAGAACTGCTGTTCATAACTTGGACAAAGTAGCAAGGATATCTGATAAGTGATCCTTTTTAATATTACACTTTCAACAGTCAGCTAAAGCGAGATCATGTTTGAAACGAAGGTGTGAATATAAAGTAGATTTCATTAATTTGTGAGAGCCTTCATATAAAACAGGGATAACCTTTGGATCTTGAACTCAGATGACACTTTTTGTAAACTTGATATTTGATTACATAAACTGCTATCTCTGCGTAAATATTATGCACCATTCCAACTTCTGCGCTTCACTGCAGAAAAGACAGTTTGTTTTATCATCTAATCGATGTCCTTTGACATTTTAAAGCATGAATGTGCACATCACGCCCCAGGTTGTTAGGTATTCTAAACTGTGTTGTAGAGAATGTGGCATATTTGTTCTTAAAACTATGCCTGGAATGTGCCTGCCAACACGTGTGGTCCTACATCTCTGCTGAACGTCATTGTGATGTTTCAGTGTCTTTGTGGATAGATTGTATTTGGAATATTCTCTTTTTTGCTCTTACCAGTGTTGAGAGATTTTAAAGAGATTATATTTCACAGATTATAGCTCACCACAATTGGTGTTTTTTCTTCACACAATAACATTTAATTTGCTGCACAAGGTTGTGCACGCCGTACAATCATGATCATATCAGTCATGTCATGGATCACGAGCGCTTCGTTCCTCTCGTGCTGTCATTGTAGATCATCTCCCGCCAAACACACCAGACTGCAACCGGAGATCTGGCCGTCATGCAGCGGTGTCACGGTCAACGTAGCCTAACCTTTGTATCGCTATGCGGGCCTAGGTTGTCACTATAAGAAACCAATAATAGGTGATTATGTGATTTATTATTTTAACCAAACTGTATTCTCTCATGATATAACAAACATGGGTAAGGGCTGGAATTAGTACTGAGCGTACTGAGTACTGCGCATTATAAAGCAGTTAATTACCTGTAGAAATTGGTAAATGTTGCATCATCACACCGTAAATACAAGACGTCACACATTCACACATAAATGACTCATTTATTGTATCCCGTGCACAACATTAAGTGTGAAGATGTAACTTACTCATTCGCGTAATTGACTCCACTTGTCATGTTCTGGATCGGGTACAGACACGCTGCCTGGGTCTTGGCCTGCGAGCGTCCAAAACCAATACAGGCTTCACTTCTGGAACGGCGCGTTGCTCCAGGCATCTCAGGCTGCGGTGGGGACATTTACATCGGCATCTTCTGATTGGTAGTTATTTCCTGTACGAAACCTTCCGCCCCCGTTTTATACCACAGATGTTTACCCTTACTAATACACCACACACACACGTACATAATTTGCTCCAAACCCGGTGGTCTTCCTGAAACATCCGGACGCCATGCTGTGAGACCGTGCGTGAGTGTGCGTGCGTGCGTGTGCACCAGTGGCGATTTTAGACTCTTTAGGGGTGCTCAAGCACTCCTAAATTTGATCTCACCACCCCTAAAAATAATAATAATAAAAATAAATTA
The DNA here is from genome assembly GCF_038355195.1 of Osmerus mordax. Lineage (NCBI taxonomy): Eukaryota > Metazoa > Chordata > Actinopteri > Osmeriformes > Osmeridae > Osmerus > Osmerus mordax. The sequence goes on from NC_090075.1 coordinate 623,872, forward strand.
TATTATCATTAATTTTTATTATCTTAAATACGTTTTAGTCCTCTGACGTGTTAAAACAATGTTTAGTTATTGTTAATGTTTAGTTACACATTATTATTTCATTTGATGCTAGTAGTTCATGAAGAAAGGGACTTTCTTAGTTTTTTCTCAGTTCCATGCATTCAATATTTTGTATAATAATACATAAATGTATTAATTGTTATCCAGTGAAATTAGTGATTTATCAGCAAGGGGGTTTAACACTTTTGCAAGGGTCTGTATCCATGTGACATTCTCATTGCGGGCTGAGCCCCCCTAAAGGTCTGATCCTAGAATCCCCCCTGGTGTGCACGTGTGTGTAACGTGTTTGAGATTGTAGCACTCCGGGAGCGTGTGGGCATGTCAGATCAGATGCACGTAATAGGTATGTCCAAGCCTGAGTCACAGTTTCACAATCTTAGCGGTAGGCCTGATGTTTCACACTTGTTTCACACAGATTCACTGTGAGTTCTTACGATGCGCTGGCGCATGTTTACCGTCATAACAGTCAGCTGACGGTGGCTCATCGGAGTGATGAGACGATTGAATTCGCTCATGTTCTGAAATTGAATCTCATAAAGAGAAAAACCGATTTTCAAAGAAATATGTGTGTTCAAAGATGAATAGCTACGTGCTCTATCATAGATTAAATTAAAACATAAATCAAAATTGGTCAATTCTTGACAATTAAGTGATTCATCTCGCCAAGCCGTTTCACCACACAGGAAATGTTGATGGAAAATGTTGTGAAAAAATAGACCTATTGATGGGTAATTTAAAACAAAACAAAATAGGACACATTAAGTATTTACTTATTTATATATATTTTTCAGATGGATTAAAGTTGAATAATAAAAAAAAAAATACATTGCTCTTGCTCGGTTTCCCTCGCTGACAGTTTGGATGATAAACTGCGGGAGAGTTGAGTTTGGCCTCAACTGCTCCGTGAGGTGATAAATCATAGTCGGCCTCAAACACAGACAGGCAGGTCAACAACAGTTCCAGGGTTGAGAGCGTATCCATTTAATCATCTATCCATCCATTATTCTTCGCTGACAAAGACACGCTGTTCAAAACTGGTTTGTTTTCGTGTGTTGAAACAGAATGTTCTCAGGGCTTATCTTGTGTCGGTTGGTCGTTCCAGGTACAGCGAGGGTGTGTCGCATGTACCCTGACCAGACCAGCCTCTCCCCAGCGCTCCTGTGGAGATTCTCTCCCCGACTCCCTACAAGCTGGGCTTCAAAGTCCCAGGCCCCACGTAGTCTACAGTGTAGACCACACACTCCACCACATCAGGTGGTTCTGCTTGTGTTTTATTTGTGGCCTTTCGCCGGTATTCCTGTGTAAGAATAGCGGTTCTGAAGAGCTGCCGACAATGTGTTTCCCCCGGAGATGGAGCGCTTGTTTGACTTGGTGTTCACAATCACCCGTGTGACTTACAGGAGGTTAAAGGTCAAACCAGACGGTGTTTTTCGAGGAGGGGTGAAGGGGGGTCTCTGATCGCGCTGCTATTGTTTGGTGAGGCGTTTCAACTTCAATGGAAGGCTTGAGCGCTGTGATCACAGCTTTCATGTGGCTGACGAGCTCTGCCTGTGTTGACTTCTCTCCAGGAGAGACCAGCCACTCCTCTCCTGTTGTTCTCTCTCTCTCTCTCTCTCTCTCTCTCTCTCTCTCTCTCTCTCTCTCTCTCTCTCTCTCTCCTCCCACTTCTCACCCTCTCTCTTCCCTGTCTTTCTCTCTTCCTCTCTATCCTGTGTCCTGGCCAGGTAGAGTGTTCGGTCTGTACCCTCCCCTAAGCCCCCCGGCCCCCCAGCCCCCCGAGGCCCCATGGCCCCCCTAGGCCCCCTGGCACCTCCAGGCCCCCCGGCCCCCCCAGGCCCCCCCAGGCCCCCCAGCCCCCCGAGGCCCCCCGCCCCCCCAGCCCCCTGGCACCTCTAGGCCCCCCCCGGCCCCAGGCAGAGACAACACCAGCAGACCTGGAGGTGTTCCTACACGTCAGAGGGTGTCTGAATAACAAGGTTTCACCAGGCCAGACTCTGAGAGTACAACTTATAAACTCAGGAAATAGACACCTCTTTATCTGCAGACGAGGGTTAACGACACAAGGGGGGTGGATTCTGACGTCTACAGTGCTGGGGGTTCACGGTGTCTCTGAAGGGATCTCCAGTCGTGCTCCTTCACGGCAACAGGTCTGGTTGGTGACTCATCAGACACGCGGCAGGGTTTGGGAAGGTAGTGTTTGTGGGCAGGAGGTGGTGTGTCTTGGATGACTCATGTACAGTGAGACGCGTTCTCAGGTCCCTGGGTTGGTTTTTCTATTATTCTTTTATTAATGTCTTCTTCATGACACACTGTAATCTCTCTTTTGAGTGCCAGCGTTACGCAATTTGTTTTCTTTTTTCTCTTTTCAAGATTAATTGACCTTATGCACTGTGTCCTAGATTTTTGGGGTTGGTGTGTGTGTGTGTCTCTCCCTGGCTGGGTCTGTGTGTGTGTGTGTGGTGTGTGTGTATTTCTCTGTGTTTTAGTTTCTTCTTATAAGAGAAAGTATTTCTCTCTTAGACGTCTCGTCCGCGTCTGTCAGTCAGAGCCAGCTGACAGCCCTGCGGTCTTAGTTTCATGATTGATTGGTCACAGTTTCCGTGTTTCAAAACTGTTTTGAAGCCCAGATGATAGTGAATGATGTCTCTCTTCTCTGAAACTTGATATAGCTCTGTTCTCATGGTGTGAGGAAATTCAACTTTGTTTAGTATCATATGTCTACAAAAGACAACATTGTAGAGAATCGTGACCTAAGGCAGTGCTATCAGACTCTGCCAGTCAAACTGATAACATGCTGTTTCAACCAGAGTCCCAAACAAAGGAACTGATTTGGTTTGCCTGAACAAGCATGTCTTGTTGAAACTTTGCCACAATTAAAACCCACTTTGATGCAAAACAGAGATGTTTCAGTCTCAGTGTAGAAGTGTCTTTGTGTGAGTTCATAAAGCAAGAAGCCCAGCTACAACAGCAGACTTAGCTGTTCCGAGTCGGACTGGATGCTGGCCAGGAACGGAGGTTTTTATCTCTGCTGTTTTCTTAACAAATCCACATTTCAACATGTTGGTTGGGATCCCCTCCCTTGCTGCTATGGCCCCAGCAGCAGGAGAGGATGATGTCTGGGACCCTGGTCTTCTCCCAGCTCCCTTCCAGACCAGCTGGGCCTGGCCTCTTGAGACCTGAAACACCCTCTTCCTCTCTCTCTCCTTCCTTCTAATTCTCTCTCTTCCCTCGTCCCTTTCATTCTCCCCTCTCTCAGTCTCTTTCTCTCTTTTCCTACCACTAATTTCATCTCCCCCCCCCCCCCCCCCTCCCCCTCCCCTCCCCCTCCTCCTCCCTCCCCCCCTCCCCCTCCCTCTCCCCCTCCTCCTCCCTTGCCCTGCTACAGGTGTTTGTGCTGTGCCATGGGCTGCTCCAGCTGACCCAGCTACTGTACAGCTCCTACTTCAAGAGCACCATCACCACCATCGAGAGACGCTTCGGCCTCAGTAGCTATTCCTCCGGCACCATCTCCTCCCTGCACGAGGTAACACACCACAACACTACACTACACCACACACCACAACACTACACCATCTCCTCCCTGCACGAGGTAACACACCACAACACTACACTACACCACACACCACCACACCACTACACCATCTCCTCCCTGCACGAGGTAACACACCACAACACTACACTACACCACACACCACACCACTACACCATCTCCTCCCTGCACGAGGTAACACACCACAACACTACACTACACCACACACCACACCACTACACCATCTCCTCCCTGCACGAGGTAACACACCACAACACTACACTACACCACACACCACACCACTACACCATCTCCTCCCTGCACGAGGTAACACACCACAACACTACACTACACCACACACCACACCACTACACCATCTCCTCCCTGCACGAGGTAACACACCACACCACAACACTACACCACACACCACACCACTACACCATCTCCTCCCTGCACGAGGTAACACACCACAACACTACACTAGACCACACACCACACCACTACACCATCTCCTCCCTGCACGAGGTAACACACCACAACACTACACTACACCACACACCACACCACTACACCATCTCCTCCCTGCACGAGGTAACACACCACAACACTACACTACACCACACACCACACCACTACACCATCTCCTCCCTGCACGAGGTAACACACCACTACACTACACTACACCACACACCACACCACTACACCATCTCCTCCCTGCACGAGGTAACACACCACAACACTACACTACACCACACACCACACCACTACACCATCTCCTCCCTGCACGAGGTAACACACCACAACACTACACTACACCACACACCACACCACTACACCATCTCCTCCCTGCACGAGGTAACACACCACTACACTACACTACACACCACACCACTACACCATCTCCTTCCTGCACGAGGTAACACACCACTACACTACACCACACACCACACCACTACACCATCTCCTCCCTGCACGAGGTAACACACCACACCACTACACCATCTCCTCCCTGCACGAGGTAACACACCACAACACTACACTACACCACACACCACACCACTACACCATCTCCTCCCTGCACGAGGTAACACACCACTACACTACACCACACACCACACCACTACACCATCTCCTCCCTGCACGAGGTAACACACCACTACACTACACCACACACCACACCACTACACCATCTCCTCCCTGCACGAGGTAACACACCACTACACTACACTACACCACACACCACACCACTACACCATCTCCTCCCTGCACGAGGTAACACACCACTACACTACACTACACCACACACCACACCACTACACTACACTACACAACACACCACAACACAACACTACACAACACTACACAACACAACACAACACCACACAACACTACACTACACTACACAACACTACACTACACCATCTCACAACACCACTCCTTCATACAACACTCCACTGCACAAGTACAGCACAGCTCAGCTGCCAGATCCTCTCAGCAGTGTGTTCCAGAGAGGAAGGAGAAGCCCTGGCGAGCTCCCTCCCTCCCTCCAGCCCTCCCTCCCTCCCTACAGCCCTCCCTCCCTCCAGCCCTCCCTCCAGCCCTCCCTCCAGCCCTCCCTCCCTCCAGCCCTCCCTCCCTCCCTCCAGCCTGGCTGTTCTGGGGCGGGGGAGCTCTCAGCCTGTCACACATGACAGATGGGTTTATTGTGCACAGATCATGGAGAGACACTGGGTGCACTGTAGCCTGTTAAGAGAGGGGAGCAGAGTACAGTACAGTAGAGTTCAGTACAGTACAGTAGAGCAAAGAGTACAGTAGAGTACAGTACAGTAAAGTACAGTAAAGTACAATAAAGTACAGTCGAGTACAGTAGAGTACAGTAGAGTAGAGTACAGCACAGTAGAGTAGAGTAGAGCAGAGAGTAGAGTACAGTAGAGTACAGTAGAGTACAGTAGAGTACAGTAGAGTAGAGAGTACAGTACAGTAGAGTACAGTAGAGTACAGTACAGTAGAGTACAGTAGGGTACAGTAGAGTACAGTAGGGTACAGTAGAGTAGTGAATACATTCTTACAGCTGCACTAACAAAGCACAATACAAAATATACATAATCAATACAAAATATACATAATCAATACCAAATAGAGTAAAATATATCAAATACAGCAAATATACATGTACAACACTAAATACTTACGTGTGTGTATGTGTGTGTGTGTGTCCAGGTGGGGAACACGGTCCTGATTGTGTTCGTCAGTTACCTGGGCAGCCGTCTGCACCGGCCCCGCCTCATCGGACTGGGTGGGCTGCTGATGTCCATCAGCGCCCTCCTCCTCGCCCTACCTCACTTCCTGTCCCAGCCCTACCAGTACGACTCTGTCTTCCACAGTAAGATCTCTTCTGGCTCCGCCCTCCTCTTCTGGCTCCGCCCCTCTCTTCTGGCTCCGCCTCTCAGTGTCCCAGACATAGATTAAGTCCTAGACTCATACTACTTTTTTTCAATGGAGATTTTCATGGAATCCAGCTAATAACTTCTTCGCTGGAAGACATGCTGTTTGTTTTAAACAAATGATGTGTGTGTGCCTGTGTGTGTGTGTGCCTGTGTGTGTGCCTGCCTGTGTGTGTGCCTGTGTGTGTGCCTGCGTGTGTGTGTGCCTGTGTGTGTGCCTGCGTGTGTGTGTGCGTGCCTGTGTGTGTGTGTGCCTGCGTGCGTTTGTGTGTGCCTGTGTGTGTGCCTCCGTGTGTGTGTGCGTGCCTGTGTGTGTGTACCTGTGTGTGTGTGTATACCTGCGTGTGTGTCTCAGTGAAGGGGAACTCCAGCGGTCGTCCTGACATGTGTCGTGTCCAGCTGAACTCCAGCCGTGCGGAGGCGTGTGGGCGGGAGGAGGGCCAGCATCTGGGGGGGGACAGGCTCTGGCTGCTCATGGCCAGCGCCCAGCTCCTGTTTGGGGTGGGCTCCGTCCCCATCCAGCCCTACGGCATCTCCTACGTTGACGACTTCGCCGGCGCTGGAAACTCCCCTCTCTACATAGGTACACCCTGCAGTAACATCTTACTGTAACTCCCCTCTCTACATAGGTACACCCTGCAGTAACATCTTACTGTAACTCCCCTCTCTACATAGGTACACCCTGCAGTAACATCTTACTGTAACTCCCCTCTCTACATAGGTACACCCTGCAGTAACATCTTACTGTAACCCTGCAGCCTGTCATGTATTGTGGTTGCAGTAATAGCTCGGTGACTATCTGTTCCTGTCCTCTCTCCAGCCATCCTGTTTTCTATATCAGTGTTTGGTCCAGCGTTTGGGTTCCTCCTGGGCTCCGTCATGCTGCGCATCTACGTGGACGTGGACAGAGCCGGCTCAGGTGTGTGTGTGTGTGTGTGTGTGCGTGCGTGTGTGTGTGCGTGTGTGTGTATGTGTGTGCGTGTGTGTGTGTGTGTATGTGTGTGTGTGTGCGTGTGTGTGTGTGTGTGTGGGGGGTTAACAATGGTTTGAGGATGGAAAAGCGTGGTGTGGAACTGTCCTCTAATGCTGAATGATAACTGAATGATCTCCCCCCAGCGGCCTCCCAGGAGCTGAGCCCCTCCGATCCCCGCTGGGTGGGGGCCTGGTGGATGGGGCTGCTGGTGTCCTCTGCCTGCCTGGCCCTGGCCTCACTGCCATACTTCTTCTTCCCCCGCAGCCTGCCTGTGGAGTCCCAGGTACGCCCCCCCCCTCACATCCTCCCCCCTCCCCCCTCACCCCCACCCAGCCCCTAGCAGACACGGGTTTGTAGTCATGACAACTGATGAATCAGCATTCTCTGCTTGTCTGTACCGCCCTTCCCTGGCTGGGTGACAGCAGAGCAGCTGTTTATACCAGCAGTACTCCCTCCTGTTCCTCCAGGGTCTGGAGCCTGTTCGGACCCCCAGGAGAGTGTACCTGTAGGGGCAGGAGGACTAGCTGGGCTCCCTCCAGGCTGGTACAGCCCTGGCATAGGGGAACACTCCCATCCTACCTGCCATCACCTCTGCTTGTTTAACATTGTTAAACTTGTTTGTATAGTGGAAGTGTTCCAGGCAGAGATCAGATAAAACATACAGCTCAGGAAGATTAACCCGGTCTCTCTTTGGAGGACTTGTGTGGGGATTCTGGGTAATCTGGCTGCTCCCAGAAGATTAAACCTGGCAAAAGATCACAGGAATAAAATGAGATAAAATTAGATGAAATATAAACAGATCTTCTTGCTATTTGCCCGTCTATGCGCGTTCTTCCAAACATCAGAGGTTAGATGATGCTTCACCTGTGATGTTTCCCTCTAGGAGCCCGCAGCAGAAACCAACACACTGAATGAAGACTCCAAAGAGCATGACATCTCCTTGCTTGATTTCCTCAAGAGTAAGTTCTCTTCCTCCAGGCTGGCTGGCCCGCAACTCTAACACACTCAAACACATTTAGAAATAATCTGGAGAACTGTGATCAGCCTTCGTGAGAATTTCCATGACTCTGTTGAGTTGTCCTCGTTGTAACATCTGGATATTGTTTTGAGAGGACTTTCAAGTTCTAGAGGTTTACACTGTATTGTTGAATAGAGTTTTTATAACAGACCTGCAAACATATTCTTTGTAAAACACTGGAGCTATTAAAAGATCTGTGTGTGTGTGTGTCTGTGTGTGTGTGTATCTGTGTGTGTGTGTGTGTGTATCTGTGTGTGTGTGTGTGTGTGTGTGTATCTGTGTGTGTGTTTGTGTGTGTGTGTGTGTGTATCTGTGTGTGTGTGTGTGTGTGTGTGTTTGTGTGTGTGTGTGTTTGTGTGTATCTGTGTGTGTGTGTGTGTGTGTGTGCGTGTGTGTGTATCTGTGTGTGTTTCTGTGTGTGTGTGTGTGTGTGTGCATGTGTATCTGTGTGTGTGTGTGTGTGTGTGTATCTGTGTGTGTGTGTGTGTGTGTGTATCTGTGTGTGTGTGTGTGTGTGTGTCCAGTGTTCCCCCGGCTGTTTGTGCGCCTGCTGCTGAGCCCTCTGTTCCTGCTGCTGGTTCTGGCTCAGTGCTGCTTCTCCTCCGTGGTGGCCGGCCTCGCCACCTTCCTCAACAAGTTCCTGGAGCGTCAGTACAGCGCCTCGGCCGCGTACAGCAGCCTGCTCATCGGTCAGGAACACTCCCTCCTTCACTCTTTAAGCAGACAGATAGGAAGTACAGCGGGGTCCAGGATCAGGAGAGTGTAGTGGTGGTAACAGTGTTTCTATGGTGATCTCATAGACGCTCTATGCTGACAGACGGCGAGAGAGAGAACTCTGTCGGTTTGGACTGAAGTTCCTAAACTGTGGAGAGAGAGACAGAGAGAATAATAATGTATTTAGCAGACCCTTTCATCCAAACAGAACCAGTACAGGGGGATTTGAACCTCTCAAACTGGAGTCAAGTGTTCTGACCACTTAGCTATACCCTCCCCAGAATAGATAGGGTTAGTTTACTGTGACTCCCCTTTGTACTCGACAAGTTCACTTCTGTTTTTCTAAATTCTCCATCTTCCCTCCCCCTCCCTCCCTCCCTCCCTCCCTCCCTCTCCAGGTGCCGTCAATCTACCGTCTGTTGCCGTGGGGATGCTTTTGGGCGGGGTGATCATGAAGAGGGCGGAGCTGTCCCTGAAGGTCATCCCTCGGTTCTCCGTGGTGATGCTCTTTCTCTCTGTGCTCCTCTGCATCCCTCTCTTCTTCATGGGCTGCCAGACGCAGAGAGTGGCCTCTGTCAACTACCAGCCAGGACATCCTGGGTCAGTCTGGGGAGCGGGCGCTGATACAAAGACAACTAAAAAACGATCTTGTCTAGAAAAGCAAACTGTCATTTTCTCAGTGACTGTCCCTCATGCCCAGCAACAGGATATGTTTTAAATGGATCTACGTTACATCATATTTTCTCAAAAAAAAAAATTTCAATCGTAGATAAGCTGACTTTGACCCCTGTCTGGATATCCCAGCCCTTCTTATGGTCGTTAGAATGGAGAAAGTGGGGGGTCAGTATTTCATAGTAGATACCACAGGGCTTTAGTTTGGCCTGGTGCCTTTGGCAAACACCACGTTCTAGGATGTAGTTACTACGTGCGTAAACACAGACTGCACAAACACGAGGCTTGGACTTCAGCCTGTCCTTCTTCTGGTCTGTTTGTTTTCTCTCTCTCTGCTCTCTCTCTTTCTCGCTGCTCTCTATCTCTCTGCTCTCTATCTCTCTGTTCTCTCTCTCTCTCTGCTCTCTATCTCTCTGCTCTCTATCTCTCTGTTCTCTCTCTCTCTCTCTGCTCTCTCTCTCTCTGCTCTCTCTCTGCTCTCTATCTCTGCTCTCTCTCTCTGCTCTCTCTCTCTCTGCTCTCTCTTTATCTCTCTGCTCTCTATCTCTCTGCTATCTCTCTTTCTAGATATTCTGAATTCCATCGAGAGAGATCACTCTCTGACAGAGTTCTGTCCCTGTCCCAGGTGGCTGGCTGGGTGTAGCTCAAACTGCTCCTGCCATATGAGCGTGTTCAACCCGGTGTGTGGTACTGATGGCGTCGAGTACATCTCCCCCTGCCAGGCCGGCTGCAGCAACTTCACCATGGATCCCAAAAACCCCTACAGGGTTCAGGTGAGGCTCTGACCTGTCCTCCTACACACAGGTTCCCCCTGAGTACACACAGTATACACATACATGGAGGAGAGTGCAGGGAGGACATGACCTCCTCGCTATTAGAAGGACCTAAAAACAGTAAAACATATTGTTTACTATCTGTCAAATAGTTTAGTTTTCATCTGTATTTGGTGGCATGATCAATATTATTTCTTGACATTGCGTGACTTTTTTAATTTCTTGGCAAAAAAATAAAAAAAATAGTTTTGAAAGATATTTTCGAAAAGAAGTTTTGAAAGGTTGAAAACATTATTTTGAACCAATTAAAAAAGTATTCTAAAGTCTGTGGACCAGAAGAAACACTCGTCACGAGTACATCCCAGGAGCAAATCTCTTCAGAGATCTCCCAGCATGTGAACTTGATTGGTCAGATCTTTTCAGAGATCTCCCAGCATGTGAACTTGATTGGTCAGATCTCTTCAGAGATCTCCTTGCGTGTGAACTTGATTGGTCAGGTTACAGCCTCTGACACGGTGCAGGGCCAGGGAACTGCTCGACACGCCTGTTTACCAGGAGACAGCGGGAGTTTAATCAATGGAGTCTAATCAATGTCTAATTAGCTTTGGACGATAGTGGGCGAGGATAATCATTGAAAGGTTCTAGAGAGGTGTGGGGAACCACTAGCAGACAGCCAAGAGAGGAGTGGGTTCTGGATCATCAGATGTGACACCTTGGTTGTCATCGTTACTTAATAAACCTGCTCAATGTTCTGACGGCTCCAGAGTTAGCTGGAGAGACAAGCAGTTCTCAACCATTATTTGTAACTGTGCATACGAGTACGTCATAATTAAGAGATTAACATGGTACGAGTGATGCTGACCTGTAATCTTGTCTGTGTGCACAGGTGTACTCCAACTGCAGGTGTATACCTGGAGGCCCAGGGGGGGCCCGGCCAGGACCCTGCCACAACCAGTGTCCTCACTTCCTGATTCCTGTCATGGTGATCATCTCTCTGGCAGCGCTGGTGGCCAGCCTGTCTCACAACCCCATCTACATGATGGTGCTCAGGTAGACACCAGCCTGTCTCACAACCCCATCTACATGATGGTGCTCAGTAGACACCAGCCTGTCTCACAACCCCATCTACATGATGGTGCTCATGGAAGTTTGTTGTTGTTTCAGGACCGTTCCCCAGGAAGACAAATCCTTCGCCATCGGGGTCCAGTTCCTGCTGATGAGGATGCTGGGTAAGAGGGTTAGGGTTAGAGACTGCATCATAACACGAGATGGAGTGTGATAGCATGCAGGAGAAGAACATGTTCATCTAGCAGAAGGTCTCAACCAAAGTGACACGGGGGATTTGAACCTGTGAGCTCTTGATCTGTGGTCAAACGCTCTAACCGAGCTGTGACTAGCATGTTTCTCAGTAGTGGTGGAGGCAATGAAAGGTAGAGGTGGTGGAGTGTGCTGCCTCGGGCGTTTGTTGAGCAGCATCACTGAGCTGACTCCGTCGCTCTGATGTAAATAAGTGTAGGAGCGCCCCCTAGTGGCGTCAACTGAACTGATCTCTTTTATTCTCACTGTAGATCTCTCTCACTCTTTTATCTCTCTCTCTCCCCCCACCAGCCTGGTTGCCAGCCCCAGCCCTGTTCGGCATGACCATCGACTCCTCCTGCATCTGGTGGAAACGTGTCTGCGGCAACAAGCTTGGATGCGGTTACTACGACAACAACCTCTTGAGAAACAGGTGTGTGGAGGATGCTGCCCCCGGAACTGTGACGTGTCAGTGACGTCATCACCCTGATGATGTGGACAGGGTGATGATGTCATCACCCTGATGCTGTGGGCAGGGTGATGATGTCATCACCCTGATGATGTGGACAGGGTGATGATGTCATCACCCTGATGATGTGGACAGGGTGATGATGTCATCACCCTGATGATGTGGACAGGGTGATGATGTCATCACCCTGATGATGTGGACAGGGTGATGATGTCATCACCCTGATGATGTGGACAGGGTGATGATGTCATCACCCTGATGCTGTGGGCAGGTGATGATGTCATCACCCTGATGATGTGGACAGGGTGATGATGTCATCACCCTGATGCTGTGGGCAGGTGATGATGTCATCACCCTGATGCTGTGGGCAGGTGATGATGTCATCACCCTGATGATGTGGACAGGTGATGATGTCATCACCCTGATGATGTGGACAGGTGATGATGTCATCACCCTGATGCTGTGGGCAGGTGATGATGTCATCACCCTGATGCTGTGGGCAGGTGATGATGTCATCACCCTGATGCTGTGGGCAGGTGATGATGTCATCACCCTGATGATGTGGACAGGTGATGATGTGTGGGTGTGTGCTCCTGACTTGGCTGCTGTTCCTGCAGGTATCTGGGACTGCAGGTGGGCTTCAAGCTGATAGGGATCCTGCTGCTGTGCCTGGTGGGCTGGAAGGTGCCTCGGAGCAACGAGTACAGCCTGGAGAAGAGACCTGAGGGCCTGCTGTGACCAGGAACGCACACACTATACACACACACACACACTATACACACACACACACACACACACTATACACACACACACACATTATACACACACACACACACACTATATACACACACACACACTATACACACACACACACACTATACACACACACACACACACACACTATACACACACACACACACACATTATACACACACACACACACTATACACACACACACACACACTATACACACACACACACACTATACACACACACACACACTATACACACACACATTACACATACACTATATATATATACATACAGACACACACACACACCTCCCTGGACAGAGATTGACATGTCAGATCCCCTGTTTGAGTCGTTTGATGAGGAGAAATGTCTGGACCCTGTCTGGGCCCGGGGGGCCTTGGGTGGACAGACCTCCTCCACGACGCCTCCATCCCCCTCCATTAGACCCCTGGATCTCTCCCACCACAGGGAGGAGTAAAGACAGTTCTCCTGCAACAGAAAAACACTTATTTTCCATGAAAAAATGTCCATGTCACATGTTGAGTAGTGAGGTCTTGAAACCTTCTAGTTCAGCTCCTGGACCTCCTGGTGAGAGGGGGTGGTGGACCCCCTGCTGTCTGGAGGACCTGGACCCCCTGGTGAGAGGGGGTGGTGGACCCCCTGCTGTCTGGAGGAGGGAGGTGTTTAGTTCAGCCTCCCTCCAGTTGGGGGATGGGCCATTCAGGGTTAGTTGCATGAAGCAACATGCTGTTGTGAAACGTAGCTTAATATTTAAGTATATTGTTAGTGTTTGTCTCAAACACAGAGGCATTAAGTGACCATGAAATGTGCTGAATCCTTGTTTGATATAATTGACTTACACTGTGGTAACTATGTAATCACATAATCGATATGACTTAATCAGACTGTATACATGTACTATATAAGTTAAACTATTAACTACACTGTTTGATCTCTAGTATTTTATGAAATGCCAAGTTCAAGACACATATCCGGCAATGAATGTGTAACTTTTGTAAATAAAATGTTTGTAACAAAGTGCCACATAGACTACTAAATAACCGCTAAATCCTGCCCTCTGTGAATTGTGGTTTCGTGTGTCTCTTTTTTTGGTAGGCCTGTGTGTGTGTGTGTGTGAGAGAGAGAGAACGAGATAGAGAGAGATGGAGATTGGTGCGGTCTGAGTTAAAGTATTTAGCATTTCCACAAGTATTGTATTTTTTCATTCCGCTTTCGCATGACGTCATGTTCAGGCTTGAGTAGCGCTGAGCGAGGAGAGGCCGCGCAGGCGCAGTGCTGACAGCCACGGCCAGACTCGGTGCAGCATTCTGATCAGGAGCGGCTTGAACGGGCGTCGCTTTCACATCTCAACCTGAGCCACAGGGATCGCAAATTAATTTGCCGTCTCTTATCCGCAATCAACCCAAAACCATGTCTGTCGGCAGTGACTTTGGCAACCCGTTAAGAAAATTTAAACTCGTCTTTCTCGGGGAGCAAAGCGGTAAGTCACAGCTGAATTCTCAGGAGAAGTTATTCTCCATTTGATTAGGCTGCGCGAGGTGCACCTGCTGGTGTTAGCCGCTGTTGATAACTAAGTAGATAATTTCGAACTTAGTCTTACATTTAAGGATTGTTTTAAAGATTAACTGAATATACCCGGCTTTTAAGTGAATGGTTCTTGTTCGAAGCGCACGTTTCTTATACAAAATATTTAAACATTTTTTTATACTTTATAGCTATTTATCCGAAAGAACTGGTGCGTGTAGTCTACTTACAATCCAACCAAAATGGACACACAACGTTGCGACTATTTCCAACTTTACTAAGCACAAGAAGATCCTAACACAAGCTGTCTTTTATCCATTCAGTATCTCTTTCTCTCTCTGACATGACTCATGCTTCAAATGTGCATGTCCTGACTACAGTTATCTTTGCGCAGTCCTGTGACAATATGTTAAATTACCTTCAGTAAAATTGTAATCAAAAGTATCAGATATAAAGCACTGTGTGACGTTTGTATAGTTTCAAGGCTGGGGTGTAGTCTGGGATGTGGCTGTTGGTGTGGAACAGATGAGGAAAGAAAACAGAAATCCCTGTGTGATGAGGCACACCCTGTTCTCAGTGTCGGTGGGATAACTTGTGTAGCTGCAGTCTCTGACGCCCGTCTCGTCTCCGTCCGCCGGATGATGAGGATGATGAAAGTGACGAAGTAATTCGTCCATTTACATGCTGCTGACTCGAAGTATGTTACACTTTGTAATCTGAACGAAAGAGCGAAGGACGGAAGGGAGGTGTTGTGGCCAACTGTGTCCTCGCTGTCACTCTCTCTCTCTCTCTCTCTCTCTCTCTCTCTCTCTCTCTCTCTCTCTCTCTCTCTCTCTCTCTCTCTCTCACCCTGTGCAAGACTGAAGGAGTCTCTCAACAGTTAGCCTACGGATGTTTCTGGTGTCAGAATGATTATTTTGTAATTAGGCCTACGTTGGTACACGTACAGAAGATTAAGAGATAGGATGTTAGCGTCCCTCCCTAAAGAAGATAACTGTTGACATATTCTGACCTCCACACCCTGTGAGAGCGAGGCGTTGCAGGGAAAACACGTCCATGATCCAGGAAATCACCTAACGTAGCAGAGAGCGGCCGCATCCAATCCAATATTTATTCTCCACCGACAGACGGTTTACACTTTGGTAATTTGCTTTACTTTAATTTGACGAATGCCCATGTAATGGTCGCACTCCACAATTCTGGTCAGGGGTTGGGATCGTGATGGGGCAGCAACGTCCTGTTGGCTGGGTTATACTCCATCTGTACATGTTGAAACTGAACCTCGACTTTATTGAGCGGGATCTGGAGAGATACGCGCTGTGTGTCGTGCACGGACGAAAATAACTCGATAGAGACAGTTGGCATGAATAATGAATGAATCTATTAGCTTATTAAATATGAATACCGACTCATGGCATTACTTTGCCTGCGGATCATTTTTATTCTGTTCACTCACTGCTGGGGTTTAAATGTCCTGAAAATGTACAGGTATTTTTCATGTTGTCAAGCCTCAGTGACACACTGAGACATACCGTGACGTTTCACGAAACACTTCTACACATTCCTGATGTTTGTTTTCATCTTCTAAGTGCGATGAAATCTACTATATTTTCACAAACATAATATCAACAAATATCCCTCTGTTCATACTTCATACTAAAGCGCCCAGGTCCCCCAGCATCAGCACATTGAATCATTAGCGATGATAGCGCGATAACAACAGTCAGCTGGTGTATAAGTCAGCAAAATGAACGCCACAACAGAATGAGCTTAGAGAGTTCTCTCATCCAGAAGAACCAGTGGTTTTGGTGTGTGTGTGGGTGTGTAGCAGGGGGGAGGAGGTGTGTGTGTAGCAGGGGGGAGGAGGTGTGTGTGTAGCAGGGGGAAGGAGGTGTGTGTGTGGATGTGTAGCAGGGCGGAGGAGGTGTGTATGTAGCAGGGTGGAGGAGGTGTGTGTGTAGCAGGGGGGAGGAGGTGTGTGTAGCAGGGGGAAGGAGGTGTGTGTGTGTGGATGTGTAGCGGGGCGGAGGTGTGTATGTAGCAGGGTGGAGGAGGTGTGTGTGTAGCAGGGGGGAGGAGGTGTGTGTGTAGCAGGGGGGAGGAGGTGTGTGTGTGGATGTGTAGCAGGAAAGAGGGGGGCCACTGTGAGACCTTTGACCAAGTCACTCCACACGTCTGGGTCTGGAGATGGGGATGGGGCTGGGGATGGGGCTGGAGATGGGGCTGGGGCTGGAGATAAGGCTGGAGATGGGGCTGGAGATGGGGCTGGAGATGGGGCTGGAGATGGGGCTGGAGATGGGGCTGGAGATGGAGATGGGGCTGGAGATGGGGCTGGAGATGGGGCTGGAGATGGGGCTGAAGATGGGGCTGGAGATGGGGCTGGAGATGGGGCTGAAGATGGGGCTGGAGATGGAGATGGAGATGGGGCTGGAGATGGGGATGGGGCTGGAGATGGGGCTGAAGATGGGGATGGGGCTGGAGATGGAGATGGGGCTGGAGATGGGGATGGGGCTGGGGATGGGGCTGGAGATGGGGCTGGAGATGGGGATGGGGATGGGGCTGGGGATGGGGCTGGAGATGGGGATGGGGCTGGAGATGGGGATGGGGCTGGAGATGGGGATGGGGATGGGGCTGGAGATGGAGATGGGGCTGGAGATGGAGATGGAGATGGGGCTGGAGATGGGGCTGGAGATGGGGCCGACTCAGATGCAATTGTTGTAGAATCCAGAGTTCACTCTGTTGAGGACAAAGAGAAGAAGTGGGGAATCCAAGTGATTGGTCCAAACTGTGGGCGTCAGCAGCACCTGTCGTGCAGGTGGAACGTTGAGCGGGCAGGAAGCTGTGGTCCTGCTGGAGGTCTGGCTGCCCTCCCCAGCTCCTCCAGCCACAAGGGTCCAACTCTGGCAGATCAGCTGCTTCCCCTAAGTCTGACTGCCCACGCTCAGCTCACCACCTTCCTTCCACTCTTAAGAACTTTTCTCTCTGAACTGCAGTTTTCCTGCAGTCTGGAAGATATTGCTGAATCACTGAGTCCTGATGCCAGAGCGGAGTCCTGGGGCTCGGCTGAATGCATCAATCACCGTGTCTCCAGGCAACGGCTCTCTGAGCTGTGGAGGACTGGGCTCTGGGCGGACAGGGACCAGGCAGACACGGAGTCCCACAGGGGCTAGGGGAGGCCTCAGGCTCCGCCCCACAGGGGCTAGGGGAGGCCTCAGCCTCCGCCTCCACAGGGGCTGGGGGAGGCCTCAGGCTCCGCCCCCATAGGGGCTAGGGGAGGCCTCAGGCTCCGCCCCCACAGGGGCTAGGGGAGGCCTCAGGCTCCGCCCCCACAGACAAGGTCCTCGTAGGAAGAAAGAACGCCAGACATCACAGTTGTTCACATTTGGATCCACGTCTGATGAGCTGCAGGGTACAGTCCCCTCTCTAGATACAGTATGATGAGCTGCAGGGTACAGTCCCCTCTCTAGATACAGGATGATGAGCTGCAGGGTACAGTCCCCTCTCTAGATACAGGATGATGAGCTGCAGGGTACAGTTCCCTCTCTAGATACAGGATGATGAAACTTTGTCACAGTACTGTTATGAGATGTTGGCAACAACTGTCTGTCTGAGCTGTTGATGTTGAGATGAAACAAGGCAGTGTGAGGTAACAATCCCGGAATGAGGTAACATGCCAGTGAGACGGTTGGGGGGGTTAAGATGGGAGCGTCTGGTTTGAGCCCTTTTCCGTTTTTTGTTCTTTCTGCTTTTGCTTCTTTGCATTTAAATGAGATATGCTGTCTTGCTGCTTCTGTGTGGTCTGTTCCAGCTCTGTGCAGCTCAGACCAGGGGCTTATTGAAATATATTTTACTGTATTGTCTTGTTTGTTCTGCTTACAATCAATATTCCTTTCATTAGGTTGCTTGCGAAGCAATTATCTATTTAGATTTCTTCGACGGCGAGACACAGATCTCTCATAGCACGCTGTTTTCACAGAGGAACAGAAAAACATCTAATCTCAGACCCACGCCTGTCCTAATCATCCACCTAGATTGAGAGAATGTGTCGTATCAGTGCGGTTTATCAAGTGTAACATTGGCTAAATTGGTCGATTTTAACATTAGTCAGTGGGCTTGAAAAACCTTTTCATCTTCTTGGTGAAAAGTATATCTGATCTGAATGCTAATCAAGGTATTGGGAGTTGTGTTTCTGTTTGTGTGCTGGTGAGACACCCAGGGAGTTAGTACCCAACCACAGACTGCCTTGATATGGGCGCTCAGTTGAGTCTGAGATTCTGCTCATGACTCTTATACTACATTTGATTCATTTAGCAGATGCTTTCATCCAAAGCTA
This sequence comes from Osmerus mordax, assembly GCF_038355195.1. NCBI lineage: Eukaryota > Metazoa > Chordata > Actinopteri > Osmeriformes > Osmeridae > Osmerus > Osmerus mordax. The sequence goes on from NC_090075.1 coordinate 642,451, forward strand.
CGCACAATTAGTTCATGTAGTGTGTGTGTTTGTTTGGGTGTGTGTGTGTTTGTTTGGGGGTGTGTGTGGGTGTGTGTGTGTGTGTGTATGTCTTTATACAGTGTGTGGGGGGGGGGGGTGTATGTTACACTGTGAGCATCTGAGTTAGCTTCTCTGAGTGTGTTGGGGTGCTTGCAGCTGTAATACTGAGTGGTGGAGCTGCTTCTAAAGATAACTCTCTTCTCTGCTTCCTGTCTGGCCCTCCCCTCCTTCTTGTCTGGCCATCCCCTCCTTCCTGTCTGGCTATCCCCTCCTTCCTGTCTGGCCATCCCCTCCTTCCTGTCTGGTCCTCCCCTCCTGTCTGGCCCTCCCCTCCTTCCTGCTTGCTCTCTGATTGATCAGGGAAGCAGCTTGGATCTGCTATTGATCCACTCGGCTGTCCAGTAATGGAGGGTAATTGATCATAAGACATAAGTCCCTCCAAGCAGCCAGCCCTGCCCCACCACCCATTCCCTCCACTCCTCCTCCCTCCTCTACCCTCCTCCCCCCATTCCATCCAGCCCTCCTCTCTTTCCCTCCTCCATCCCTCCTTCCCTCCCTCCTCCCTTCCATTCATCATCATGCTCCCATATACAGTCCTTTATTAGGAAGGTGCGCTGTCTCCTATCAAACCCCAAAAGCATTAAACAGAAGTACAGGAACTTGAGATCCTCAGATGGGGATAGGGGGGGATGAGAGAGAGAGAGAGAGTGAAAGTGGGATTTATTGAATATTTAGAGACAAAACGAGCAGCTGTGATAGTATTCCTAGGATTAATAACAACCATAAATTTGCATTTATGGGCAGAAGGTTTTAACTCCCCTGTGAGGGCGTTCCAGCGGGGCAGAGGGGCAAGGAAAGGGGAGAGAAAAGAGAGGGGGAGAGAAGAGGGGGAGAGAAGAGGGGGAGAGAAGAGGGAGGAGAGAAGAGGGAGGAGAAGAGGGGTGAGTTTGGAAGGGAACAGTGTGTGGAAGAAGAACTCTCTTTTTCACTCCTACACTGTCACAGATCACGTCACATACAGTTTCTGTCCCGGATGCTGTCAGGCCAGCCTGGATGACTAGTCTGACTGCAGAGTGAGGGGGAAGGCTGGGGGCACCAGGCAGGCCAGCCTGGATGACTAGTCTGACTGCAGAGTGAGGGGGAAGGCTGGGGGCACCAGGCATGTCAGAAGACTGACGGCTGTCTGAATAAGGCTGGTGGTCACAGCTCCCTGGCTCCATCAACACTCTGTCACTGTTCAGTCACAACAGAGCTTAGCTCTAAGAACCCAACCTCACTGTCTGAGGAGAAGAGGGGAGGAGGGGAGGGGAGGGGAGAAGAGGGGAGAGGAGAGGAGAGCAGAAGAGGGGAGGGGAGAGGGGAGGAGCTCGGCTCTCTCGGTGTGTGGACATGGTCTGGTAACAGGGTTAGTTCATTGGGTGTTTTTTTCTGTGCAGTCACGGTGAGGTAAATGAATGAAAATGAGATTTAGCAGGAAGTCTGCCTCGGATAAGCGGCCCCTATTACCCCCCCATACCTCCCCCCCGCACCACACGCACACACACACACACTACCCTCTCAGCTAACGCCACACACACCAACACCACCCCCCTCCTCCACACACACACACACACACACACACACACTGTGGAGGTCGCCCATGTAGGGCCGCAGGCTGAGGGGCACTTTGTCTTCCCAGGACCCCCATTAATCTCAGAGGGGGGGTTCAGCCTGGGGGGGAGCCCTCTTGGGGTGGAGGAGAGTGGGGCGGCAGAGGACTTGTGACAGGCTGGTTGTCTGGCTGGGTAGATGGGTGGTTGGATGGCTAGGTGGTTGAATGGCTAAATGGTTGGATGGCTGGGTGGTTGGATGGCTAGATGGTTGGATGGCTAGGTGGTTGGATGGCTAAATGGTTGGATGGCTAAATGGTTGGATGGCTAGGTGGTTGGTTGTGTGGCTAGGTGGTTGGATGGCTCGGTGGTTGGTTGGCTAGGTGTACTATGCAGTGGACCGCAGAATCAGCCACGAAGGAGCCGGGAGAGATTTGTGGAGCTCTGCCTCTCTCACCATCCATCACAGACCCTCTTAGAGGAGCAGCCCGGCCTTGCCTCAGTTTAAAAGCAGCTCTGCTGCATGAATCACAGAGAAGCAGCCAGAAGCCCCACGCTAACAGCAGGGTCCTCTCCTGTCAGAGAGGAGGGTCGCCTCGCAGCACCCGCTGCCTGACCTGGACCTGCTCACTAACAGGATGCTGTGTCTGGACGTTTAAGGGGTTCCCCCCTTAAATGAAGAAAAGGACATCCTGTGTTTTCTCCCAAAGATGAGTGTGTTTCCTCGTCTGCTGCCAGGCGACAGCAGAGCTGTGGGATGGTAATTAGCCTGTTTCCTTCAGTCATCTAGGACATCAAGGACTAACACAGGTAGCTTTGGTATTGTGTCCCGGTAGCCTCTTGTGTCTGTTGTAAACACTGCTCTGTCACGGTGCTTTGTTTCTGGGGAGAGTGAAGATCTTGCTCGTTTTAGAGGGTCTTGTTTTGTTCACGGTTTAATTCTCGTTTGTTATTTTTGTTTTATTCATCTTCCGTATCCTGTCGACGGATCCTAGCAGTTCGGGGGCATACGCAGCCCTCCGGTGTTTGAGTGGACTGGTATATGACACACGTACATGACTTAATCGGGTCCTCTATCTGTTCAGAAAAACTGCATCTCATCTATTTGTAGGTTTAAAAAACCAAGCAGCCAGCCAGTCAGTCAATCAGTCAGGGAGCCCAACAATCAGTCAATCAGTCTGTCAGTCAATCAGCCATTCAGTCGGTAGAAATTGCGACTGACTAATGTGTGTGTCTCTGGTTGTGTACAGATATCGACAGACCTCTGACACCAATTACAGTGTGTCATTATCAGTCAGCCTGGTCCTGATGGGGTCTGCTGGGTGAGGCAGGACCACAACCGTGACTAATCATGTTCCTGCACGCCTCACATGTCACTGTGATGCCAGGCAGCTGGTTGACTCCTCTCTCCTGGGTTAACCCTGCCCGGCGCAGCGGGGAAACGGCAACTCGTTTTAAACAAACCAAATGAACCCAACGTAGCAGTCCAAGTGGACCCAGGATGAGACTCCAGCTGTTCCTCCTCTTCAGCCACGCTCGTCTCCTATTGGACGCCTGCTCCTCTTCAGCCACGCTCGTCTCCTATTGGACGCCTGCTCCTCCAGGGGAGACGATGTTTCTAGTCCTCCAGCATCCCCCTCTTCCCGCCATGAGGAAGAGTCTAATTTATACATTGAAACGTCACGCCTGCTTCTCTCAGCCCTGCTCAGATACTAGACATACGACTGCTACCTCCTCTCCCAAGGCAATCTCCTTCACCCTCCACAGGCGGCCTATATTTTACCAGCTTTGGCAGCCCAGGCCATGCAGACCTGCTTTCCCGTGTGTGTGTGTGTGTGTGTGTGTTTGTTTCTATCACTTTTATGCTCAGGAAGAAACAGGTGTCGTTAGCCGGCCCAGGAGCTGGTGTGGAGATGTTTGAGAGGTTTATCAGAGCTGCAGGTCTGCAGCCTGGTGTGGTTGGAGATGTTAGAGAGGTTTATCAGAGCTGCAGGTCTGCAGCCTGGTGTGGTTGGAGATGTTAGAGAGGTTTATCAGAGCTGCAGGTCTGCAGCCTGGTGTGGTTGGAGATGTTAGAGAGGTTTATCAGAGCTGCAGGTCTGCAGCCTGGTGTGGTTGGAGATGTTAGAGAGGTTTATCAGAGCTGCAGGTCTGCAGCCTGGTGTGGTTGGAGATGTTAGAGAGGTTTATTAGAGCTTCAGGTCTGCAGCCTGCATTCAGCCCTTTATTTATAAGTGCACATTTGAATCCCAAACAACACACAAATAGTATGGTGCATCTAGGAAGTTCATCCGAAGATCAAGCATCAGTTCTAGTTCTAACAGTGCTTCAGTGGTCATGGTTGAGGAACCGTCCGTACTGAGAGCAGAGAAACATTGAGCTTCTCTCGTTGCCTACCCTCCCCCTCCTCCATCTCACTAAGTGAGCTCAGCACAGGTACAGATCTCTTAACTGGAGCCAGTGTTTGAAAGCCTCGAGGGCTTGTGTGCTGAATTATAGATCAGAGTGAGACAGGTTCTGTCACACGTTGTAGCCATTACCCAGAAGCCTTCGAGTGACTCCAGATGAAGCCAGCTCTTATCGTTACTAGTGTTGTGGAATCCTCCTGTTGGACTAATTAATTCATCATGTCATTTACATCGCAGGTCATTAATTAAGCGCCCATCTGGCGTGTGACATTTTCCTGCTCTGATCTGTCCAGAGACTCAGCTGCCTTCTTAATGTGTTCCTCCAGACCAGTCACTGTCTCTTCAGCTGTAGGGGCTCTCCTTGTCTAAGTCTCTCTCCTCCCCCTCCTCTCCCCCCTCCTCCTCCTCCTCTCCCCCCTCCTCCTCCTCTCCCCCCTCCTCCTACACAAACATTCCCTTCTTCATCTTCCTGTGTGTGTCTTGGATGATACATTTTTGATGTTGTGTGTTTGCTGTGCCGGTGTGGCGGGCCTGTTTCCCGGTGTGGTGCGAAGGTGGGGGTGAGGAGCTGCAGGTTATTTATATCCCTCTCCTCCTGAGTGGGAGCCAGGCCCAGGTAGCGTCAGCTGTCTCTGATTGGCTGCCGTGCCATCAGGGTATTGTATGAACCCCCCCCACCCCCCCTCCATCCCTTCCCCTCCTGCCTCCACACTCTATTACTGACCTGGCTCTTGGCATCTGTAAGGCTAAAATGTGGACAAACCTCCATCCACTGAAAAAACTTTCATTTTATACACTCTGTTCTCCGACCAATCACCTTCCAGCAGCAAACGTCACTGTTCACAGGAAGTCCCCTGTGACGAGAGGGCGTCTGAAGGTGCTTCGCCACCCTCACAGGGACAAAACGGACTCCCACTTCCTGGTTCATTAATCAGCCGTCTGCACAAAGAGCTGCTGTGGTCTGCAGACTGACCCTTTAATCACAGCTGGCCAGGAGGAAACTCATCGCCATGACACCCGAGTGAACTCACTCCATTTAGCCGGCACAGTTGAAAGAGGAAAGTCTAGAAGAATCGTGGATGTATTACCAAGGAAATGGCACAAGTCGTTGGAGTGAGAGGGAAATTTAAGTCTGAGGTAGAGAGAGAATGCTGAATATATACTGAACAGACAGAGAATACAAATAGAGGAAAGGGAAAAAGACCCAAAGATTAATATTACAGTATCAGGAAAGAGATGAGGAGAGAGAGATGGGAGGAGAGGGAGGGGAAGGAGAGAGAGCTATGTACAGTATCTGACTGGACAGGATGATGTCAGCTGGAAGCCTCTGGAAGCTCCATCCACAGTCAAGCACATCCATTAAACTTTCATGTGTGGCTCTCAGACGTGCTGCTCTCCTGGGTGTGCAGAAGAACCCAGTCACCTCTCTCTCTCTCTCTCGCTCTGTTCCACCATGCTCTACTGGAGTGTGTGTAGTCTACTGTAGAGGTGGAGATCAGAGTGTGTTCAGGTGGAGGTGTGTTCAGGTGGAGGTGTGTTCAGGTGGAGGTGTGTTCAGGTGGAGGTGTGTGTGTTCAGGTGGAGGTGTGTGTGTTCAGGTGGAGGTGTGTGTGTTCAGGTGGAGGTGTGTTCAGGTGGAGGTGTGTGTGTTCAGGTGGAGGTGTGTCCAGGTGGAGGTGTGTGTGTTCAGGTGTGTGTGTGTTAAGGTGGAGGTGTGTGTGTTCAGGTGGAGGTGAGGGTGTGTCATCCCTCAGAAATATAATTGATTCGTTCTTTGCAACCTGAGCGCGCCAAAGGTCATCACCACGGTTACGTACACTGGTTGTTATCCCTGCAGTGTGACTACCCTGACCTTCTACAACATGGCCGTCATCACACAGCTCTGGTGCCTCGGCAACCAAGCTGCAAACATCAGAAGAACAGGAGTCGCAGAACTAGAACCAGTATCATCAGAGAGAGAGAGGTCCTTGATTTGTCCCTATGGGGAAATTGGTTTGCAGCACAATCACAAGGCATTTTCCTCACATCACAGATCCATCAATAGACACACCAACACCTTTCACCGTGCAACAGATTAGTCCGGCCACATCATTTTAATGCAGTCATTAAAAGTGAATTAAGCAACAATGAACAGATCCTGTTAGCTGGTATCAAGTGGCAGGTTAATATGTGGGCGTGATAAAGCCCTGGTCTGAAGAACAACAAATCACAACAAACAGGCTGTGACACACAACACAGACACACTCTCTTTAAGATATCAGGAGGGGGGAGCATATATTAGCATATATGCAGATTTGTGCTCAGGCTAATTTGCATATCAGAATCTGATTGTTTTAGTCTGTCTGCAACTCCACTCAACTTTGCAGGAGGTTCTAAAGTTTTTTTTAAATATTTGGTTGTTTTTTCATTTCCCCCAAAAGTTTCTCAATGATGAGGACTCTACTTTACTCTATTGTGCTCTGCTCTGTTTTAATCTACCCTGTTTTAGGCTTCTCTGTTTTCCCCTCTCCCCCCTCCCCTCTTCCCTCTCCCCTCTTTTCAGTGTGTGTAGAAAAAAGGTTTGGGAAAAAAGTTTCACAAGGTTGAAAAATCTTTTCAAAAACAAGTAAAAGAATAAGCCCGTGCTTCATTCCACTTTTTCCATTCGAGTTAAAGTAATCAGTACTTCAACTTTTACCAGTCATTTGAGCTAAAGGGACGCCTGCTTTATCTGCCCCTACGCTTGACTCAGCCAGTCAGCAGAGTAACGAACGCCTCTCCTTTCTAAAGTCCTCTCAGACTCTCTCTCCATCTCCCCCCATTTCTCTTTCTCTCTCTTAACCACTCCTCTGAAGAGCCTCTCAGGTCTAATGCTCCTCTAATAGTGCTCCAGACTCTCTCCTCCTCTCTCTCCTCCTCTCTCTCTCCTCCTGTCCTCTCTTCTTCCTCCTCCTACTCCACCCCATCCTTCCCCCCTTCTCTCTCTCCCCCACCCCATCCTTCCTCTCCTTCCCCCCTTCTCTCTCTCCCCCACCCCATCCTTCCTCTCCTTCCCCCCTTCTCTCTCTCCCCCACCCCATCCTTCCTCTCCTTCCCTCCTTCTCTCTCTCCCCCACCCCATCCTTCCTCTCCTTCCCCCCTTCTCTCTCTCCCCCACCCCATCCCTCCTCTCCTTCCCCCCTTCTCTCTCTCCCCCACCCCATCCTTCCTCTCCTTCCCCCCTTCTCTCTCTCCCCCACCCCATCCTTCCTCTCCTTCCCCCCTTCTCTCTCTCCCCTCTTCCTTTCCAGAGACTCTTCACAATGGAGGTATGAAACCAGACAGATCACAGGACAACACCGCTACAGTAGCAACAGACTTCTGGGAGAGACAGACAGTATATGAACTGCGGTTGCCATGGTTACTTTCATCCGATACTGTCTCCGCGGTTTCCATTTAGCTTTTTATCTGTCCTTGTTGTCATTGGCGACTGCCGTCGTGCCAACTCCCGCCGTGAGAGTCACACACTTCTTCCCCTGGAGTATCTACTTCCTGTTCCGTTTCTTCCTACTTCCTGTTCCGTTTCTTCCAAATTCCTGTTCCGTTTCTTCCCCTCTGAACGGTCCTGCGGCTTTTCTCACCATCCCAGAATAAACGGACAGCAGCTCACTGTCTGAATAACTTGGAGATAAACTAGGGCAGCTCCCAGACGGAGATATTCAAAACAATTTTACATAAAACTATTTGCATAATGATTTATTCGTGCTCTACATGAAACACTGGCTTGCAGATAGGAGCATATTGAAGGCCCAAATGCACATAATTATTTAGCTTGATAAGGGTTCTTTCCTATACACTTTCCTGCTGGCCTCCTGTCTGTCTGTGGACCAGGCCTGTCTGTCTGACCAGGTCTAGTCTCCCCTCATGACCCCCTGACCTTCCCTCATGACCCCCTGACCTTCCCTCATGACCCCCTGACCTTCCCTCATGACCCCCTGACCTCCCCTCATGACCCCCTGACCTTCCCTCATGACCCCCTGACCTCCCCTCATGACCCCCTGACCTCCCCTCATGACCCCCTGACCTTCCCCTCATGTCCCCCTGACCTCCCCTCATGACCCCCTGACCTCCCCTCATGACCCCCTGACCTCCCCTCATGACCCCCTGACCTCCCCTCATGACCCCCTGACCTCCCCTCATGACCCCCTGACCTTCCCTCATGACCCCCTGACCTCCCTTTCGAGGCCTGCTATAGAGGAGGTCAGTGTCCAGACTCACTTATCCCCCTCTGCCTCTCTCTCTCTCTCCCCCCCCCCCCCCCCCCCCCAGATGGGGATTAACGAGGAACGTCATGCACCCGCCCCGTAAACGATGTTTGAAATATTTAAAGGGTCTAAAATTAGCTGGTCAATGTTGAAACCATCGATCAGCGACCTGGCTCAAACTGCTCTCCTGGGCGACGGCGGTATCCACAGAGACGTCTGGGAGGTCGAGAGTACTGTCTTCACTGCTGCCTGACCGGGGTGCATGGTGGGATCTCACTCCTCTCTCTCTGGCACAGGGACGAGCAACACTTAGCAGCACAGCTCACAGTCATGGACCTGACGGCTCACAGTCAGCACCACCTGATGATGAGGAGGGGGACCAGGCTAGAGAACACAAACCTCCGTTTACTAGAAAAGCTTTACGCCTGGCTTCATGAGAACGATTAATTTAAACCTCTTTTGCTATGAAATCTGATGCTCTTGTGTCTTTGGGGAAATTAGCATTTAAATGAATTGAGAAGGAGAGCTGAGAAAAGCCCTATTTATTATTTAATAATTTACTTGTTATACTTGTTTTCTGAGTTGTGCCTCAAGCTCCACTGTGTAGGTGTGTGTGTGTGTGTGTGTGTGTCTGTGTGTGTGTGCAGTATGTGACAGATGAACATGTTCATGTACTTAAGGTTAGTCACCCACTCAGGGTTTCCCGTGACGTGATCCAGCGTGTGGACACCTGGGCTCTGCAGGCGTTCTGTGATTGTGTGGTGTTTGGATGGGCCCGGAAACGGCCCAAAGCCTGCAACCATATTAGTGTGATGACACCTGTGTCGCTGCCGACCCCAGGGTCATCCTGGCGCCCGCTAATGAGCTCCCTCGCTGGCAGGCTCTGACAAGATGCGGCGACACCACGCACACACACAACACCACACACACACACAACACCACACACGCACACAACACCACACACACACACAAGGACACATTCACACATACACACATGCACCCCCCCTCCAAATACCTACTGTACCTCACTCTTTCTCTCTCGATGTCTCTCAGCAGATTCACCCATCTGTCTCTCCTGCCTGTCTAACACACCTGCTCTACCCCTCTCTCTCTCTCTCTCTCTCTCTCTCTCTCTCTCTCTCTCTCTCTCTCTCTCTCTCTCTCTCTCTCTCTCTCTCTCTCTCTCTCTCTCTCTCTCTCTCTCTCTCTCTATCTCTATCTCTATCTCTATCTCTATCTCTATCTCTATCTCTATCTCTATCTCTATCTCTATCTCTATCTCTATCTCTATCTCTATCTCTATCTCTATCTCTATCTCTATCTCTATCTCTATCTCTATCTCTATCTCTATCTCTATCTCTATCTCTATCTCTATCTCTATCTCTATCTCTCTCTCTATCTCTGTCTCTCTCTCTATCTCTCTCAGTATCTAACCTGTCTGCTGTTTGTGTTCTCTTGCAGTTGGGAAGACCTCTCTGATCACACGGTTCATGTATGACAGCTTCGACAACACGTATCAGGTGGGTGGCTTTTCTGTCTTTTTGACGATCTATGTTTTGTGTCTGTCACACATATATCAACTATCACAAATCTAACAGCACTGCAGACTCCGACCCTCCCCAAAACACACACACACACACAAAGACACATTCACACACACACGGACACATTCACACACACACAGACGTACACACACTCCAGTGTGAAACAAACAGCTTTTGGTTTGTCCTTGACTCAAATGAAGATGTGAGTTTCTGACACATCTGGGTGAGGGGAGAATATGAAGTCTGTATAGCAGTCTGCTTGCATAGCACTCTGCTTGCCACTGTGTGTGTGTATATATCAGACTTCCAGAAACTTCTTAATGGCTTGTTTATACAGTTTGTACATTGTAAGTCTTAGGGGACCTACAGTAAATGTTGGTTCATATTTAATTTCATCAGTATAACAATACCCTGTACTACTAAATTACATTACAGGGATTACACTAACTCCTCCTCACCCACACACTCAGAGAGCTTCAGTCCAAATCATCCCTCTGCTTTACAAATTAATTAATCTGAGTAAAGGAGTAAGGGATTCTTTCTCAGTCTAGACATCCTCTCTGCCACAAGCCGGCCAGCCTTTCTGTCGAGAACTACCTCTTCAGACCTCCTGACTGGGGGAAGTATTTGCAGGAAGTATTTGCAGGAAGTATTTGCAGGAAGTATTTGGAGGAAGTATTTGGAGGAAGTATTTGGAGATGTGGAATGTTTGTGTGTTCGCTTGCTCCTGGTCCTCCTGTCAGGAGAACCCCATCTCCCTGGCGACTGTCTGGAGAGAAGCAGCTGGTTCTCTTTCTTCTTCTGCTCTCCTTGAGGAAGGAGGGTCTCTGAGCCTCAGAGTCTGAAGACTGCTGCACGCTGTCATGAGATTTGGATGGCGTATTGTGAGCGGATTAAACGCTTTCTCGTAGCTCAGTGTCGCTGTGCTTTCACAATGAGGTGAATATCCTCGTCCCTCCCCGCGTTCAGCTGAGATGAATGAGGACGGATTCGCACCACTGTTCAACTCTGTGGTTCTCTTTCTGGTGAACCCGGCGCAGAATCTGCATTGTGGTTAGGACGCTTTTAGAAACACAGGCTCTCGCTCTCTTTGAACACTTTACTCACACACGCAGTCACACACACTCCCCACCACCCATGAAAATCCCTCTGTACAAGAGCCTCTATATCCTGTAACTATGAGAGACACCCCCTTTAATCCCACTGTCCCACAGGGCTTTACTGTAATAACTCCTGTGAGGAATGTGAGATGTGTGTTTTGTGTTCACGTCCCCTCAGTCAGCCTGTGCAGGAACTCTCCTCCCAGCCTGCCCTCTGCTCAGTGATGCTGGAACTGCTGCCGCAGTCTAGGCTTTGTAGCCATGGATCAAAGACGCTCAAAGCAGCTCTGTATGTGCCTTGGTGTGTGTGTGTGTGTGTGCACCATCTCCGGTGGCCCAGCTGAATGTCAGCCCTAACCCTGGCTGGCTGTGTGACAGCTAGCTCAGTAACTGAAGGAGGCCTTTTCCAAAACCCCTCAGGACCTTTAAGCAGTAATTAAGGTTCTGTATCCACAACCTGATCTAAATTATATTGTTTTTGCATGGCTGGTAGATTGCATTGTTCTTAGGAATAGTGAAACTTCTGTAACTTTACTTAATTTAAGATTCGTATATGTTTAGTGTTTGCACCTCCCTGCCACAGTAAATTCCGTGTTTGTATAACATACATGGCGAATAAACCGTATTCTGATTCTGATTGCAGGAACCCTAATACAGCACAGGCAGAGAGGCAGAGAGGCAGAGAGGCAGAGAGGCAGAGAGGCAGAGAGGCAGAGAGGCAGACAGGCAGACAGGCAGACAGGCAGACAGGCAGACAGGCAGACAGGCAGACAGGCATGGTTCAGAATTTCCACTAGCCAAATTCTTTCCGGTGAAAATAAGAACAATTATGAGTTTCACTGAATGCATTTTATCATTTTATTAACATTGTTGGCATGAAAAACACAGAAAATGAAGTAAAATGAAGCACAGAAGTATGATGCAAGGGTATGTGAAATCACCAACACGTGACTAAGGAAACGATTTATTGTAAATGGCTAAAACGTCCATTCGCGTCATGAGATTGACTCCTGCCCATGCATTTACAGTAACGTTTTGTCTTAAGCAGGCATTAATTAAACTGACCTAATATACTCTTTATTAAGAACAGTGTATTTGCATTACAGAAGACTGTGTCAGTAAGCAACATAATGTTTCTTATGCGTAGACTACATGTGGCAACCCTTACAAAACATGACAACCTTTTCATTGTCAAACACAAGCCATTCCCGACCCGTCAGCCATTTTGCATTACATTTTCTTTTCTTTTTTAGTGCTATCAATATCCTCATCCCCTGCCTCGTTCCTCTTCTCGCCCCCAGAAGTTTGTCCTAACCACCGCCGCATTAAGTTAACTTTTTACTTTACTTTTCTACTCTAGCTAGCTCTTATTACCTCCTATGATCCGCTATGCTTCGTTTGACTTCTTCCTTGTGTTTTCTGGTGGACGCTCCGTTCGTTTCCACGGTTTCTCGCGCCGGTTTCACTTCAACTGCGCGCAGCCAATGGGCGTATAAAACGTAATCACGTAGCATTACAGCACAGTGTTCATGGGAAACTTAGGAAGTACTGCCAGGGGGATAAATGGCCGAGAACCATGCTGAGAACAGAGCCTTATGTATCGTTCATGTAATGCCTCATGTGTCACTGGCCAAACTGGCTAGTGAGTTTTTATTAACAATTAATTGTTAATTTACAACCCTGCAGACAGGGTGTTGTTTCTGTCAGGCAGGGAAGCCTGAAGGCTGAGGGCTCTGGAGACTGAGGGAATCCGCCACACTGAGCTGTCAGTCAGGCCTGGCCGCTGAGACAGGGAGGGAGGGAGGAGAGGGGAGGGAAGGGAAGGGGGAGGTGTCTGGTCTCTCAAGAAAGCATGTGTCCTGTAGATGCTGGCCAAAGAAATTCCCATTGGTTAACATGCTGGTGAGTGGTCAGGGCCCTGCTCCCTGATTGGTCCATTGATCCTGCTCCCTGATTGGTCTATTGATTGAGACTGCGAGTGTATATCTTGACTACCAGCCTCGTTGGTGTCTGGGGGTTACGGATATAAACTATGCTCCCAGGTTCTCATGTTTTTCACAACTTGATCCTCAAACGATCGTTACCAAGTCAATCTGGCATTGACCAGACGTTTAACTAAACGTTAATGTATCAACATGTGGTCACATCAATCACCTGTCCTGACGACCTCTCTCTCTCTCTCTCTCGCTCTGTCTCTCTCTGTCTCTCTCTCTCTCTCTCTCTCCAGCTGTCGGGCCTTTAGAATTGAATCAATGCGTCTGATTGAATAGTTGTTGTTTGTTTACAGCCCCAGCTGGTTGGTGTTCTACCCAGCTGCAGCGTGTACCATACAGAGTCCCCACAGCAACCGGGTTTGATTCCAGCCTGGGCCATTCCTGCATGTCAAGAAAAAGGCAAAAATATGCTTTAAAAAAAAAAAAGAATATTTAAGAATCGGGGGACGGTAGAAAAATTCTGTTCTCCTGAAACTTAGCTTGTAAAACATTTCCGTAGAGGACTATGTTCAGTTCGATACTTTGTTGAACACATACAGATTCAGGATGATCCCAGGGCTCTTCTGCCTGTCTGAAGTTCACCCCTGGCAGCCCTGAAGAGGTGAGATGGTCTTTATCAGAGGCCACAGCCAGACCTGTGCAGGAGGATGGGTGACGCTGGTCCTGACTCAGGGAGCGTCTCTCCTGGGAGGGAGCCTGTCTCTCCTCTTAGGGAGCCTGTCTCTCCTCTTAGGGAGCCTGTCTCTCCTCTTAGGGAGCCTGTCTCTCCTCTTAGGGAGCCTGTCTCTCATCTTAGGGAGCCTGTCTCTCCTCTTAGGGAGCCTGTCTCTCCTCTTAGGGAGCCTGTCTCTCCTCTTAGGGAGCCTGTCTCTCCTCTTAGGGAGCCTGTCTCTCCTCTTAGGGAGCCTGTCTCCCTGCAGTCACTGGTGGAGCTGGGAAGACATGCTTCCACTGCCTGGCTTCTTTAACCATGATGTGAGACGCTTAATAATTAAACAGCTCATGAATAACTCCTACAAATTTGATTTGTTCATGCACACCTCTCTCTCTCCTCTTTCTCTCTCTCCCCCTCTCCCCTCTCCATCTCCTCTCTCTCCATCCCTCCCTCTTCTATATTTAACCCAGAGGACACAGGAAGCCTTCTGGAGCTATGAAATTACAGATGAATGTCTCCAGCAGATCTCGGATATTGTATTTATATATATAAACAAGTGCGTGATCAAGCCGCTGATGGCTGGCTCTTTCAGAGTGGAGCTCCCTGCTGGGCCACAGAGCACACACATGAACATACACACACACACACTGAGCCCTGACACACACACTGAGCCCTGTAGGAGATCAATATCACTTCTGGCACTAAATGATGGTCACACTGCTAATTAGGACACACAGGCCAGTAGTGTGGAACACTGATTGAATCCCTACCTTATATACATAAACAACTTTCTGATCACGGAGATTAGAAAAGACTTGCATCGCTGTAGAACCAAGCGCAGATCATAATAATTGGTTCCAGTGTTTTTCCATTTTCAAGAGGAGCTTGACTGAAGTACTTACAGGAGCCCTGATGTTATTGTGTGATCCCAGGTAGCACATGATGATTCTCACTGGTAACAACCTCCTCTTACCTGCTGAGTCTGGTTAAATGAAATAGACTTAGATCCATTAGACAGACTGATGGTGTCTATCGGAAGCTTCCTAGATCACCGTTTTCTACCCCTCCCTGCTGTGTCACAACGACACTCCTGAAGTCTGAGGTTTATATAACCATGGTGATACACACCTCTCCTCCTGTACTTCCTTTAACCATGCTGATACACACCTCTCCTCCTGTACTTCCTTTAACCATGCTGATACACACCTCTCCTCCTGTACTTCCTGTAACCATGCTGATACACACCTCTCCTCCTGTACTTCCTTTAACCATGCTGATACACACATCTCCTCCTGTACTTCCTGTAACCATGCTGATACACACCTCTGCTTCTCTCATTACAGGCCACAATTGGAATCGACTTCCTGTCTAAAACCATGTATCTGGAGGATCGAACGGTGAGCATCTTGATCTGAAACTAATTAATCCGTTTGTCTGTTGGTTTGTTCGTAAGGTCTAGAACACGTGTGAATGAGACACCCTCTGTCATATTGTGTGCTTCGTGTTCCTGGGTGTTATTTCCTGGTCGTGTGTAGATCTCCTGGCTCAGCTGCAGTTGTGTATCTACAGGACAGCGTGACGCTTCCATGGTGTCGGAAATGTAAATGTAGAATCACAGATGTCTGTCTGTGCAGCGACCTTGGTGCGTCCTGTTGTAACCTTGACAGGCCCACAGCCAGGTTTTTCAGGGTGTTTTATTTCCCTCTGGGCGTTCATGTGTGTGTGATTACATATGCATGGGCTACATGTGAGTGTGTGAGAGTGTGTGTGTGAGGGAGCCAATGTGTCCAGGCCCTGCTGAGGGCTGGTCACAGTGTGGCGCCCCCTGCTGAGGGCTGGTCACAGTATGGCGCCCCCTGCTGAGGGCTGGTCACAGTGTAGCGCTCCCTGCTGAGGGCTGGTCACAGTGTGGCGCCCCCTGCTGAGGGCTGGTCACAGTGTAGCGCTCCCTGCTGAGGGCTGGTCACAGTGTGGCGCCCCCTGCTGAGGGCTGGTCACAGTGTGGCGCCCCCTGCTGTGTGCAGGTGCGGCTGCAGCTGTGGGACACGGCGGGCCAGGAGCGCTTCAGGAGCCTGATCCCCAGCTATATCCGAGACTCCACCGTGGCCGTGGTGGTCTACGATATCACCAGTGAGTGGGGAGCACACACACACATACACATCACCAGTGACAGGGGAGCACACATACACACATCACCAGTGAGTGGGGAGCACACACACACACACATCACCAGTGAGTGGAGAGCACACACACACACACACATCACCAGTGAGTGGAGAGCACACACACACACACACACATCACCAGTGAGTGGAGAGCACACACACAGCTCAAAGCTTCCTTCTCTAGATGAAAAGTGACGTTTTTATTTGTCTCAAATCCCATTGTGGCCATCAGCAGCTGGAATTTAATACGTTTGTGGGAGAGAGGAAAAAGGTTTTCCTCTCTCTTGCTTTCAGAACCCCAGGGAGGAGAACAGTAAACCTCATTCTACAGGCAAACACCCACCCTCCCTGGAGAGCCCCCACACACACACACACACCCTCCCTGGAGAGCCCCCCCACACACACACACACACACACCCTCCCTGGAGAGCCCCCACACACACACACACACCCTCCCTGGAGAGCCCCCCCACACACACACACACACACACCCTCCCTGGAGAGCCCCCCCACACACACACACACACACACCCTCCCTGGAGAGCCCCCACACACACACACACACCCTCCCTGGAGAGCCCCCACACACACACACACACCCTCCCTGGAGAGCCCCCCCACACACACACCCACCCTCCCTGGAGAGCCCCCACACACACACACCCTCCCTGGAGAGCCCCCCCACACACACACACACCCTCCCTGGAGAGCCCCCCCACATACACACACACCCTCCCTGGAGAGCCCCCCCCCCCACACACACACACACACCCTCCCTGGAGAGCCCCCACACACACACACACACCCTCCCTGGAGAGCCCCCCCACACACACACACACACCCTCCCTGGAGAGCCCCCCCACACACACACCCACCCTCCCTGGAGAGCCCCCACACACACACACACACCCTCCCTGGAGAGCCCCCCCACACACACACACACCCTCCCTGGAGAGCCCCCCCCCCCACACACACACACACACACACCCTCCCTGGAGAGCCCCCACACACACACACACACACACACCCTCCCTGGAGAGCCCCCCCACACACACACACACCCTCCCTGGAGAGCCCCCCCACACACACACACACCCTCCCTGGAGAGCCCCCCCACACACACACACACCCTCCCTGGAGAGCCCCCCCACACACACACACACCCTCCCTGGAGAGCCCCCACACACACACACACACCCTCCCTGGAGAGCCCCCCCCCCCACACACACACACACACACACCCTCCCTGGAGAGCCCCCCCACACACACACACACACACACCCTCCCTGGAGAGCCCCCCCCCCCCACACACACACACACACACCCTCCCTGGAGAGCCCCCCCCCCCCCCCCCACACACACACACACACACACCCTCCCTGGAGAGCCCCCCCACACACACACACACCCTCCCTGGAGAGCCCCCCCCACACACACACACACACACACCCTCCCTGGAGAGCCCCCCCCCCCCACACACACACCCTCCCTGGAGAGCCCCCCCCCACACACACACACCCTCCCTGGAGAGCCCCCCCACACACACACACACCCTCCCTGGAGAGCCCTGGTGTTCACCTTGAAGCTGATGAAACCCCCCAACACACACACACACACACACTACCACCACACCATAATCCAGGGCTGGTCTGCCAACTTAAAACAGACCAGCAGTGATGCTCAGAGGGTGTGGTGAGGTCCACAAGGTTTCATCACAAGTTATTTCATCAGAAAAGGCTGAAACGTCACGTCTTGTCATGTTTGTCAAATCACACACAGACAACACATTCTTGAATTGCTATAAAAATATTATTCATGTTTGAATATTTGATATTTGAGCAGTTATTCATGGTGACCGTGACTGCTTTGTCACTACAGATGTCAACTCCTTCCAGCAGACTTCCAAATGGATTGATGATGTCAGAACAGAGAGAGGAAGTGATGTCATCATCATGCTCGTAGGCAATAAAACAGACCTGGGAGATAAGAGGTATGTGTTGAGTTCTGGCCCAAACACGTTCACACGCACACTAACACACACAGACACACCCTGTCAGCCTGCCACGCCCTGTCTGCCTGCCACGCCCTGTCAGCCTGCCACGCCCTGTCAGCCTGCCACGCCCTGTCTGCCTGCCACGCCCTGTCTGCCTGCCACGCCCTGTCTGCCTGCCACGCCCTGTCTGCCTGCCTGTCTCAACACTCCTGGACACAGAGAACCAAGATGGAGTCACTGATCTGAGGACCACGGCTGAATGAATCAAGAAGAAGACAAAACAAATATTCTAGAAGAATGAAAAAATCCGAATAACAATCAGAGAAGAGGGGTCATGGGTGGGGAGGGCAGGGGTGCGGAGGTCATGGGGTGCGGAGGGCAGGGGTGCGGAGGTCATGGGGTGCGGAGGTCATGGGGTGCGGAGGTGTGGAGGGCGGAGGTTGCGGAGGTCAGCAGCAGATCAAGAGCTGAGGGAGGATGAACGGGAGAGTGGAGAAATATTAGAGGAACAGAAAATAAGTCATGTAGAAAAGTCATAGAGTCTGTAGAGTCTGCTCTGAGATCTGCCCTGCTGGTCTGACGCTCCCTGAGCTAGGAGGAACACACACACCACACACACACACTCGTCTACGCATCTGTCCCTCTAAGAGCCTCCTCTTCTGGGCTGGGCTGGGCTTGGTATCTCTATCTGTCTGTATCTTCATCTCTCTCTCCTCTCTCCTCTCTCTCTCTCTCTCTCTCTCTCTCTCTCTCTCTCTCTCTCTTTGGATCATTAGACACCTGGCACTCTCCTCCTCCCTCACTTCCTCCCTCTCCCAGAAACCTGAACTGATTCACAGGAGCGTCTTACAAATGGGCAGTAATTAATTTATTGCGCCACAACGTAATGAATCAACTTCACCATCTATTAATTCCCGGCTGATAGTGTCTGTCTGGGACACTCAGACAGCAGCACTAAATGATCTGGTTGTCTTACCTGTACTGTGCTAATGCTGATGGATGATGGTAATTCTCTGTAGAGACTCTTACAGTATGGATGAAGGGTGTGGTGCAGCAGAACCAGAGCTACGTCATGCTAGCCATCAGGAGGCTGATGGGAATCCATGATTCTTGTCTTCGCAGGCAGATCACCATCGAGGAAGGAGAGCAGAGGGCCAAGGAGCTGAGTGTCATGTTCATTGAGACCAGCGCCAAGACCGGATACAACGTCAAACAGGTGAGGTGGATCTTGTTTATGACAGTAATGAGTCAGGTTAGCAGACACCTTTACACAAAGCTATTCCTCTGCTGTCAGATGCTCTACCACTGAGCTATACCTAGTGACTGCTTTTGGAGAGCGTTGTTTGGTGTGTGTGTGTGTGTGCACGCTGCCTGTGCATGCGTGTGTGTGTGTGTGTGTGTGTGTGTGTGTGTGTGTGTGTGTGTGTGTGTGTGTGTGTGTGTGTGTGTGTGTGTGTGTGTGTGTGTGTGTGTGTGTGTGTGTGTGTGTGTGTGTGTGTGTGTGTGAGAGAGAGCACAGATCACCAGACCCAGGAAAGCCTGTGGGATCTGAACCTCCCATGTGGAGTTGATCAGGAAACAAGCTGAACGGTTCTGACTGACTGAGTGGGCAGACGAAGGTTTGTCCCTGCTGTCTAGTCTCTGTCTCTCTCCCTCTCTCCCTCTCCCTCTTTGTCTCTGTCTCTCTCCCTCTCTCCCTCTTTGTCTCTGTCTCTCTCCCTCTCTCTCTCTCTCCCTCTTTGTCTCTGTCTCTCTCCCTCTCTCCCTCTCTGTCTCTGTCTCTCTCCCTCTCTCCCTCTCTCCCTCTTTGTCTCTGTCTCTCTCCCTCTCTCCCTCTCTGTCTCTGTCTCTCTCCCTCTCTCCCTCTCTCCCTCTCTCCCTCTGTCTCTCTCCCTCTCTCCCTCTCTCCCTCTTTGTCTCTGTCTCTCTCCCTCTCTCCCTCTTTGTCTCTGTCTCTCTCCCTCTCTCCCTCTTTGTCTCTGTCTCTCTCCCTCTCTCCCTCTCTCCCTCTGTCCCTCTCTCTCTCTCCCTCTTTGTCTCTGTCTCTCTCCCTCTCTCCCTCTCTCCCTCTTTGTCTCTGTCTCTCTCCCTCTCTCTCTCTCTCCCTCTTTGTCTCTGTCTCTCTCCCTCTCTCCCTCTCTCCCTCTTTGTCTCTGTCTCTCTCCCTCTCTCCCTCTCTCCCTCTTTGTCTCTGTCTCTCTCCCTCTCTCTCTCTCTCCCTCTTTGTCTCTG
The DNA here is from genome assembly GCF_038355195.1 of Osmerus mordax. Classification (NCBI taxonomy): domain Eukaryota; kingdom Metazoa; phylum Chordata; class Actinopteri; order Osmeriformes; family Osmeridae; genus Osmerus; species Osmerus mordax. Next base: position 662,375 of record NC_090075.1, read on the forward strand.
TCTCTCTCCCTCTCTCCCTCTCCCTCTCTGTCTCTCTCGCCCTTTCTTCCTCTCCCTCTATCCCTCCCCTGCTCTCTCTCTCTCTCTCCCTCTCTCCCTCCCCCGCTCTCTCTCTCTCCTTCCCCTCCTAAAACAACAGTAGTCTGTAGTGTCAGCTACTGAGGCAGTGCAGGCCCAGTGTATAATGTGTCTGTGTTGATGAAGAGAGCTGTGGGCAGACACAGACTCTTAACTAGCTCTGACGTTAACAGCAGCTGCATTCTCAACTAGCTCTGACGCTAACAGCAGCTGCATTCTCAACTAGCGCTTATGCTAACAGCAGGCTCATTATTCCTCCGTTTCAAGACTGTGGAGACAAACGGGGCAGAACAGGGAGAGGAACCGACCGACACGATAAAATGAACGACCAGCCTGCGGTCCTTCCTCTAGAGCCCAGTGCCGGCTCTGCCTGGCTCAGCCGGCTCTGCCTGGCTCAGCCGGCCTTGAGGAGCATCCTCGTCTAGTTCACACCAGGCCAGCCACTTGGCATTCAGCTGTCAACCCTCAGAATCAGGGAGAAGTTAGACAGATTATCCTGCATTTCCAGACCCGCATGTCGTGTGGCTTGATTACTACCTCCGAGCAGAGACCAGGCTCTTTGACAATCCTGAGGTGTGTCGTCCCCCCCCCCCCTCCCTGGCCTCTTTAAGCAGGCTTTATGGACCTGTTTGTCTTCACCTGTCAAGAACAACAACCGTGAGGCATTTAACAAAATTGTCCTATTTTCATCTCCTCTGCTCTGCTGGCTCTGTGTGCCATGTATTCATAACCTGCTGCTGTGGTTTACAGTCCGGACACAGAGGAGAGGGGGGGGCAGGTCTATAGGGACAGGTCTAGGCTGTTAGACAGCTTTAAGAGATCCAGGGAGTGGTGATGAGGGGAGTCGTCTGGTCTTTCCTCTCACGTCCGTCCTCAAGTCAGACATCTGACATTTTTCTTCAAAGACATGATGCGTCTCCGAGTCACCACAGTAACCTGCTCCTTTCTAATGTCTGTTCTGTTTTGGGGGGTTTGAGTGACAGTAACGGTCGCCCGGACGATGAAGCCAAACACAGTTCTTTGTTTATTTCCAGTCCAGTTGAGAACCGCTGATGTTGTCTACAGGAGCAGGGAAGGTCACTTCTGGAAGAGTTGATGAATGTCGTGTTTGGGGACAGCTAACACCCACAGATAATGTCCACCCACAACATGAAACCACCCTGGTGACATCTGTTCTGGTGCCCGATCTGAGTTGTAACCTTTCTCATCTGTCACACTCCACACATGGATTGTGTACGATTGGTGTGTGTGTGTGTGTGTGAGTGAGTGAAGAGAGAAGGGATGATGCGTCTTTAAGTAACAAGTGTGTGTGTACTATCCAGAGGGAGGGGGGAGCTGGGGGGGTCTCCCCCCCCCAATAAAGACCCATCCATCTGTGGGTATCACCGTGGAGACGTGCTGTAATTGACCTGTGTGTTATGGGATGGCAGTAAAGCAGGACGGCAGGGCTAAGTGGTGTGACTGAAGGGCTGTGTCAAGCGGGCTGACAGCCAACCCATCCATGGTGACCACGCCGCTCCAGAAGAGCTGCCCGATGCATGCTGGGAACTGTCTGTACAGGGGGTGAGCTGATTGGACAGAGAAGATGGAAGGAAGGAGAGAGGGAGGGAGGAACTTACTCAAAATGTTATCTGAGACTCTCCCTGGTGACTGTGTTTTCTCTTTCTCTCTCTCTCTCGCTCTCTCTCTCTCTCTCTCTCTCTCTCTCTCTCTCTCTCCAGCTGACTGGTGACTGATGTCTCTCTCTCTCTCTCTCCCTCCAGCTGACTGGTGACTGATGTGTCTCTCTCTCTCTCTCTCTCCAGCTGTTTCGTCGCGTGGCTGCTGCTCTGCCAGGAATGGAGAGCATGCAGGAGACGAGCAAAGAGGGAAGTATCCTTTCACACCTCTATACCTCTACTCCTCCTCTCCCCTCCTCCCCTCCCCTTCCCTCCACCTATCCTCTTCCTCCCTTCCTCCTCCCCTCCACCTATCCTCTTCCTCCCCTCCTCCTCCCCTCCTCCCCTCCCCTCCACCTATCCTCTTCCTCCCCTCCACCTATCCTCTTCCTCCCCTCCGCCTCCCCTCCTTCCCTCCCCTCCACCTATCCTCTTCCTCCCCTCCTCCTCCCCTCTTCCTCCTCCTCTCCCCCCCTCCCCTCCACCTATCCTCCCCCTTCCTCCCAGTCATCAGTCAAGCGGCGTCAGTGAGTCGTTCGTCCTCCGTCCTCCGGAGGGGCAGACGTTACGAGCTCTGATGCTGTACAGAAGCTGGGCTAGGGGTGGCTGGGTCTCTCTCTCTCTCTCTCTCTCTCTCTCTCTCTCTCTCTCTCTCTCTACCTCTCTTTCTCTCTCTCTCTCTTTCTTTACCTCTCTTTCTCTCTCTCTCCATCTCTCTCTTTCTCTCCCTCTCTTTCTCCCTCTCTCTCCTTCCTTCCCTCCCTCCCTCCCTGTCTCTCTGATCCTCCCTGAGTCTGAGTAGAGAGTAGTCTACTCGTCTGTCACAGTCTAGATGAGGCAGAAAACACAACAGAGGATGATAAACAGCATCTCGACGCCACAAACGTCCACGCTCTTTAGAACTCCTTTATTAAAAACTCATTAGGAACTCATTCACTCTGCGTATTCAGAATCATTCTGGATTCTACTGTGAGTATTTAGCTCTTTTTAAAGCCCACAAAGGGCTGCTGCAAAACAGGTCGAATAAAAACTGAAAAGCAGGTCTTTACACAAGCTAGGCAAGCAAAACACATGGTCACATTGTGTGAACGGCAGAATGGAACATATCCTTCCCCAGAGGAGGTTTCTTACACGTTCACTGTTTCCCTGAACCACAGGGCCTGTTGAGCTCTTTATACTCAGGATGGGAGAAATCATTCCCTCACACAAGCAGGTAGGGTGATCACAGCGCACCATCATTTAGTGTAAATCTATACTTGGAAACAGCTTTATTCTAGTGACGGCCATCTTGGCTCCAGGGCCATGTTAAACACTAGCTTTGTTCTGGTGACGGCCTTCTTGGTTCCAGGGCCGTATTAAACACTAGCTTTGTTCTGGTGGCGGCCATCTTGGCTCCAGGGCTGTTTTAAATACTAGCTTTATTCTAGTGGTGGCCATCTTGGCTCCAGGGCTATGTTAAACACTAGCTTTATTCTAGTGGCGGCCATCTTGGCTCCAGGGCCGTGTTAAACGGCCCTGATCAGAGGTGCCAGAACCCTGAGGAGCCCACTGGCTGCAGGGTTAGCTAGCTGCTCCTCACACACACTCTGAAGAGGACAGTCTTAGCCTTATCACGTCAGTCACACACACACACTCACATGCTCACACACACAAGCATACTCAGTCACCCACACACATGCGCCGGCCGAAAGGCTTCGTCTGACCTGATGTTAGTGTAGTAGCTTGTTTCCCACGGCGACAGCTGCAGACTCTCACCTCCTCCTCAGCCCCCGGAAGGCAAGGTGCCATCGCTATGGTAACAGTGGATGATTTATGAAAACGTCATTTTGTTTTAATGTGCGGGTTAAAAGCTCTCTCTCGTTTATTTTTCCCTGTGAAGCAACTTTTATGAGGTGGGTTTAGCGATGCTCAGAGCATCGGGATGCAGAGAGCTGTCTGGGTTTTCTGGAGAAGGTTCACCTCTGAATGGAGGATGACCTGACTCCACCTGACTCCACCTAAGACATCATGTCTTAGGTGGAGTGGAGGCAGAGATGGCGGGAGAGGAGGGTGAGGCTGATGGGGGGGAGGGAGAGGAGGGTGAGGCTGATTGGGGGGAGGGAGAGGAGGGTGAGGCTGATTTATTAGAGGGTGTCAGAGATCCTCCTGCTCCTCGATCCGCCTCTGCAGAGATACAGAGAGACCAGCTGCAGGAGGAGGAGAGGGGGAGGAGGAGATGGGAGAAGGGGGAGGAGGAGAGCGGGAGGTCTAGTAGATGGCTACCTGTAGGAGAGGGGTCGAGCTGCCAGTAGGAGAGAGGGCTCGTCCTTGCTAAAGGCTTCAGTCTGGGGTTACTTATCTGGCCTGGTTAAAAAACTATTCTCCCTCATACAGTCATACCTAACCCAACACAATCTGAACACACAGCCCCCTGAAGATAACCTCCACATCTAATAGATTCTCATGTTTTCCACACAGCTGCAGAGATGCAAAGTCTGCTTCTGCAGAGCCTCACTCCTGCAGAGCCTCACTCCTGCAGAGCCTCACTCCTGCAGAGCCTCACTCCTGCAGAGCCTCAGTCCTGCAGAGCCTCACTCCTGCAGAGCCTCACTCCTGCAGAGCCTCAGTCCTGCCGAGCCTCACTCCTGCAGAGCCTCAGTCCTGCCGAGCCTCACTCCTGCAGAGCCTCACTCCTGCAGAGCCTCACTCCTGCCGAGCCTCACTCCTGCAGAGCCTCACTCCTGCCGAGCCTCACTCCTGCAGAGCCTCACTCCTGCAGTCGTGGCTCCAGCCCTCGTTAGGATGAACCTGATTTATCCTATCAAGCAGGTCAGCATTATTAAACTGAGGTGTAGAACAGGGTTGGTGTGGAAGCTACAGGACAGAAGCCCTCATTAGGGAAAGTGAGGCTGGTGTGATGCACAACACGTGCACACACATTTACACACACATAAACAGACAGCACTCACGTACACACACACACACACACGCACGCACGTTCCTTGACAGGTGTCATGTCCTTGGAAACCTCTCCTCCCTGCCCTCAGGGGACTCTGTGTGTAAACGACTCTCTGTATCTCGGCCGGGTGACATCACCGTAGGGAATACCAGAAGGAAAACATCCAGACACTGTCTCTCCCAGAATTTCCCGGTAATCTTTTGTAGAATGTCCCTGTAATCTTTTCCCTTTTTTGTAGTCGATGTGTCTCTTGTCTGTGTGTCTTGTCTACTTCCTGGTTTATGTGAGCTCATATTAGACTTGTGGATAAAACACTCAGGAGAATGTTCTTGTGTTGACGCCCTTCTTCATTGTCTTCAGAGGAGCGCAGCAGTGAAGCTGTGAACAAGAGTGCCATCTAGTGTGCACTGCAGGTAACGATGCCATCTAGTGTGCACTGCAGGTAACGATGCCATCTAGTGTGCACTGCAGGTAACGATGGCCCTCAGAAACACCCCAAAAATCTCATCTCCCTCCTCCATGAATGGGATGTGAACACATGTTTCCACAGTTGGTTTTCACCTATCCTGCTTTCTTGACCGGTGATAATAACATTTTTACAGATCATAATATGTGCAATTTTCCCTTTTTTAAATTTCTTAGAATATATGTTTGTATCAGAAATGTCTGTTTATAAATGTTGAGCTTTTTTCCTTAACCGTTGTCTCCAGTGATTGACATCAAGCTGGACAAACCACAGGAGCCGCAGACGACCGAGGGCGGGTGTTCTTGTTAATACTCAGCACCTGATTGGGCACCGTCTTCACCACATGCTTTTTGTTTTGCTTCCTATTGGTTAGCCAGTTGAATTCCCAGATTTGAATCTGACCTCTTCACCTGAACATTGGTCATTACTTGGAGTCACAGTCTACATATGAGTAGTAAAATAGTGTGCTTTGTTAACGAAATTGCCACAAAAGTCTCAAAAATAGGAAAAGCAAACAAAACAAACAGAGAATGTGCCCAAAAAATCCCAAAATGTGTGTATACTTTTTTGAGGGGTAAAAAGTTTGAATGTTAGGTTTACATTTTTCTTTTGTAATTTTGTATATCGAAATAACTGCTCTGAGGTGACACAGACAACACACAAGTTTACAACTTGTGCTTGAAGTTGCTGTGGGACAAAGCGACGCAAATCCAGCAGTAACTGCTGAGTATGTAACGCATGAACATGGTTTCTGTTAAGCTGTCCCGGTCTGTCTAATGTACACAAGCTTGACCATGTTTACCTTACCTGTGACTTACTGCACTTACGGAGAAAACGTCTTGTCATACGTTCTGTTTTGCTTCGACAGTTTTGTGCCACTGGACTTGTACTCTTTGAGTTTACCTTCCACTGTCGAGGGTGTGTGTGTAAATGTAAGCTTTCTATAGGCAGCTTGAGAATGGAACTACAGTGGGCCAAGCTGGTTCATTCTGGACTCCCAGGTTGTTGCCCACATCACTAACGGATCTGATTTAGTTCTTTGTTTACCCTTGTGTGTGAAGTGGTCCACACACACTCCCTGCTGAGTCTGTGTTGTGTACTAACTGGCTGTGTAGTTATACATAGGTTGACCCCCCCCTCTCCACCACACACACACACATACACACACAACACACACACACACCACCCAAGCGCTGTTTCTTCAGTCATTTATCACGTAGTCATTTTCATTCTGTGGATCTGACGATTGTTTTTGACATCGTTTCTTAGAGGAGTTCGAAGAACCGAGAATCCGTCATCCTCGGGGTCGATGAGCAGTGAACATTTACACTCATATGCACACGTAGACCTTTCAGGTTAGCTAAGTAGTTAGGCGCTTCACTTGTAAATATTCAGCCGTGTAATCCCAGGTGGACTGTCCACACAGTGCTGCTCTTTTACTTTGCAGTTCCAGTTAGCACTACTGATGTTAGCGTTATGCAATGCTACGTTGCCATTCTATAGCCAGGTTAACATGCTGGTCACTCTGATCCTGTTTTTAGAGTCGGGGTGGAGCCTAGAGGGTCGGCATTACGGTCGACCCGTGATCAAAATACGACTTTGAGTTTTAAATGTCTTTGAAGTCAGCCGTTAATGCACTTTTTAAGAACTTCTTCTAGACTTAGTGGAAATGTAGTCCTGCGGTTGTACAGACGCTGTAAAAACTGTTTGTTATCTTTATAACATTTGGGGTGCCTCGTGGTGAAGGTCAGTAGAGCTCAGCTTGTAGAGGGGCAGCTTGTCTGGTCTGGGCTGGGAGCATCTGATCTGGGCCGGGGGTTGGACCCATGCGTGGGTCTGTAAAGGATGGTCATGTAGCGGTACAGTAAAGAGGGGATCCATTATGTAGCTGAGATCTCTAGGAGAGACATTGGGAGCGTGTTGTGCTGTCCAGTCTTTACATGTGTAAATCGCTGTCTGACACTAGTTATTCTCTGAATAGAGATGATTGAGGTCGATGTCCGACTCACATTGACGCTTACAGCCGTAGCTGCCCTATATAAGAATCGTATTTTATATTAGGTGAATTCATTCAAGATTAAAAAAAATGAAGGTTATCTGGAGTACATCTGATGTCTAGGAATGTGTTTCTCCTCTAGCTCAGAAACTCTTCAAGAAGTTTTCAAGATGGGGCGGCTGGGTGGGGGGTATTTAATGAGGATGTTATGGGGTATTTAATGGTACGTGATGATAGAGGATGTGGTGATAGAGAATTTGCCATAGAGGCCTACTGCCCTTCTTTTTTTTCTGTTACCCCCCACCCCAACCCCATCAGAGCACAGCAGAGCCCACTCCCCTGTCCTGTCCTGATCATTCTGTAGAAGAACATTCCTGAAACCCTGAAACAGAAGGATGTGTGAGTGACACAGCCACATCAAGGCCAAGAGGAGCAAGTGGCACTGAGGGCCCTAGGTGGCCGCAATGTTCGAGGTGTGTCCCAGGTGTGTGTGTGTGTGTGTGTCCTGTCAGCGCTCAGACGAGCAGGCCAGGTGTGTGTGTGTCCCAGGTGTGTGTGTGTGTGTCCTGTCAGCGCTCAGTCGAGCAGGCCAGGGTCTCTCAGCGCTGGCTCTTCCTTCACACAGCGTAGAGATCGAGCATGTCTGTCCAAATGATCAATAAAGATGTCTTATTACCAAAACATGTGACTCTTGTTTTGACCTTTTTTTTCCGGGTACATTGAGTTCAATGTGCAACAATGTGTTTATGTACAAAGTACTCATCTTATTTTAAATATGTGTTCAAAGATTACTGCTAATGTACATCCACATCATGTGGCTGAAAGGGTCTGATGGTACGTGTTGCAACACGCCCTGACAATAAGAATAAGTTAACAAGTTTCTGGGTCAATAAAGGTACAGTAACAGCTAAACTGGAGTTTCCATTTTGCTTGCCAAGCGTACACACAGACCTGGAGGTGTGGATCAGGTTGTATGAGAACATCCTCCTGAACAGCTCTGTCATAGAAAGCTCTGAGTGTGACGGTTGTTTTGGAGGGAATGCTACCAACTTGTTCTCTGCATATTCAACCATAATATTGCCCCAGGGTGCTCATTTGCATAAATGCAGGACCCCCCTTTGGCTGAGCACAGATCAGCTGGTGGCAGGTCAATGAGCACACAAACTCACATGCACACACATACACTCCACCATGGCTTGAGACTGGCGAATCAGATCGCTCAGGTCAGACACCACACAGCACATGTAGCAGCGCTTAAAGACCTCGACCAAACAAAGAGATGCATACAAAGATGATTTTTATGTTAAAATTGATTAATCGACCAAACTCTATGGCCCAGTTTCCCAGACATGGATTAAGCTTAGTCCTAGACTAAAACATTTTCAATGGAGATCTTCATTGAATTCTTCTCTTACTTCAGGACTAAGCTTAATCCAAGTCTGGGAAACTGGGCCAAAGACAGTGTGTTGATGCCAACATGCCTAACACCGTGGCAGTTAGTCGTTTTAAACACCTGTCTACATAAGGCCTGTTGTTTCTCCCACCCACGCAGGTGATACTGCGCCTGCCCCGGCCTGCACACCATCCAAACCTGCCTCAAACCTGCCTGGCGACAAACGATCCTCTGACTCAGCAGGCCCGGCATCGTTAGTGGTTTTATTTTATTTTGCTCCATTAGGTTAAATGGCTCAAAATTTACTTGGTAACTTTTTAGTAAATGTAGCGCACTGACACAATATTTATATTTATTTGTTTGTCGTTTTTCGCACATCAACGTAAGTATTCAAACCTCTTTGCCCTGTCGTGACCAGCGCTAGTCCTGAAGGGTGTTTGTTTACATGTAGGAATAGTCGTCATTAACACAATTGGAGCTATCCCATTTGCATGGACGGATGATCCTGCTCACTGGTCTAATATCTCCAAACGTGTAGCACTGGGCAGATGCTCAGTGAAAAGAGCTCATAATCCACTTAACATGGGTGAACGAGTCCTTTGTGGCTGGTTATTGTTCTGATTCAAACCCACCTAAGTAATCTTGACCGTGTTACAGCGTTGAGAAATCCCCCACTTGTCTCACTTGTATTTTCTCTGCCGCTTTAATGTGAAATGTGTCGTGAGGGATTTGGAAACGACGCCTGGCTGGTGAGGCAAGAAGTCGATTAGCTTTTCTGGGTTCGCTGCTTCTGAAAACAAAACACATTAAAATATGCTCGGCTCTTTCCTCACATGTGACACAATTAGCTCCGCATTTGAATAGAGAAATTAATCTAATTGTTTTGTGTGTGTGTTCGGTGTTTTAGGTTCTTATAACTATCAGGACATAGACTATAGCTTCCGATGCCAGATGGATGCCGATTCTAATGGTTTCGTGAAGGGACAGGTGAACTGTGCAATGCGTGATGAAGTCACAATCAAATACGTTAACTGAGGAGGGTAAACGACAACACAAAGAGAAGTTGAATTCTTTCAAATTATTTTTTTAATCAATAATAAACGTGGGCTTAAATACAGTGGGCATAAATACAAAGCTGACAATAAATTAAATAGCCGTCTTGCAAACGATTGAGGTTGTGGGGAGGGATGGAGGATGGGGAGGGAGACATCTTTAGAAGGCCATCTGTTGGGTGGGAAGGCCCAGTCTTCTGAGGCACTGCTCTGTTGGGACAGCTGAACCAAATCCCAGAGTACCAGCTGCAAGGAATTAAGGTTGAAATATCTACTGGAGAAACAAGGTTACTGGGCTGGTTTCACTGCCTCCTGACAGGGCTGCCGGCTGGCCCAGACTCCCAGAGAGGGCCCTGTTTTCCTGGTCCCCAGAGCTGTCCTGGAGGGTCAGGGCTGACTGAGTTTCACCAGGAAGACAACACCAGACAAGGGTTCTCTTCCGGAAGGGCATGTGCATGCGGGGGTGTAAGCATAACGAGGAACTCCGCTGGTGTCGGTTTCCTTTCTAGAAAGTGTCTTCCGTTGAAAGCCTTCTCCAAGATTTCATCTCCCTGTGAAACCAAACAAACACAATGTTATTGTACCAAACACAGCAACTGGCAAGTGACTACCCAGTTCAATGCAGTACATTTATCAATAAATGAAGGTAAAATAAATGTGAATGTCTTGTGACCTAACTGTTGTACAGTGATGATGAGGGTGAGGTGGTAAACAGAAGATGATAAACAGTAGGTGAGTGAAGAAACAAAGAGAGATTGCAGCTAAACTCCGTCTTAGTCACTTGTGTGATTTCTCAAGGTGTTTTCCATGTCACTCAGCAGATACAGTATGGTTTACATTCTCATGATGAAACATCTCTCTCGGTTTTGCAACATATGAGCTGCAGCCTCACATAACGAGCTGTACAATGTGACAGAGATAGAGGAAGATGTGAGTGATTGGCACGTACACGCTGCCCCCGGGCACGATCCTCTCCTGAGGCTTATTCAGACTGAAGCTCCTCAGGAAGCCTGGAAACTTCAGCTTGGTCCTCGAGTGCTTCGAGGAGGGGCTGTGAGAGGAGGCAAAGAGATGTGTTCATGTGTTATGATGTGCTACGGTGTCATGCGATGTCCACACAGTGCACGCGCTGAAGAGAGGCTGGGCTGTCTGAAGTTTCACAATAAAAACATCCCTGCATGCACACCACCTACACACAACAACAAAACAGCACTCACCATTCTGCCTGTGAGGAGCGCTGTGTCTGTCCACTGGCCTCCGCCTTCTCTTCTTTGCCCCCCGCCCCCTCCGCTTCTCCCTCCTCCTCTCCCTCTGGCTTCTCTGGTATCTGCTCCCACAGTCTGCTGTCGACCCAGAGAGCCTCGCTGAGGGTGCGTCCTCGGCCCACGCAGGTCATCTGTCGGCACATCGGGCAGACCACCGTCACCATGCCGCTCTTGACCTGAGACATGGTCTCCAGGCACGCTGCGCAGAAGGTGTGTCTGCAGTGGAGCACCCTGGGGATGCGCTCCTGACGGGAGAAGCGCTGCAGGCACACGCCGCAATCCCCGTCCTCGCACAGAACCATGGCTGGGGAGAGCTGGGGGGAACCTGGAGAACCCTGCAGAGAACGTTGAAGGGGAGAACCCTCGGGGGAGAACCTGGGCTGCAGCACTGGACCCCTGGCTAGGGTTGCTGGAGTGGGGAGGACGAAGATGACCTGGCAGAACGGAGACTCTTCCTGTCAGCTGACCTGGAAGGGGATCGTGTGATTGGGTCTTTAAACAGGAACCAGGCGGTTGACAGGTTGGAAGGTAACTTCTCTATAGAGACAATCAGAACAAAAGACATCTGACAGTGAGAATCAGTGTTTGAGAACAATGACAATAATACATGGTAAAAAAGAGAAGCGTTATATTATGAAAAGAGAAGTGACTGAAGTTCTCTCCAGTCAACTCTATAAAGAATCCTTAATGAATGTTTTTAAATAAATCTTAGATGCCTTCTATGGCTATTATTTGATGTTAGTCTTAAGTTCAAGCTATTTTTAAAGCCTAAGTTTAAAATGTATTTAAGCCAATACTATGTAGGACTAGAGTGTTTGAAAATCAATTATTTGAGAACTAGCACTTGACTTCCAGTAATATACAATCACTTTAATCATTTCAATCTCAATTACAGTCTAACAAAATTAACAGTCTAACAGAAATATAACTGATAATCAAACAAAGCTGATATCCAGTACTTACAATAAAAAGCGATTCCTGGGCTACGGTTGGTGCCAATGCAGATCTACTCCAAAGACGCGAGTTATCAGCCGGTTTACACACAGGGAACACAGAGACAGGGAAGTGGCCCGCTGTTCTGCCTCCCTCCTGTTTAAAGCGTCTGTGTTGTGGGGGCGGGACAGCGCTGTCGCTCCGCTCCTCTCCTCCCAGGGCGAGCCCAACCGGCACAACAGCTGTGCCGTCGCAGGAGACGGCCAGAGACAGTCCTCTGACCCCCCCAGGCACGGAGGGGGGTCGAGGGCTCGGCTTCGCTGGCTCACTGGCTGGTAGCTGAGGGCTTTTGTTTGTTTGACAGGGGACAGGTGGAGAAAGGGAAAAGGAAGGGGGTGCGATGGAGAGTGGGCACTGATGTGTGTGCAAAATAAACAGAAGCGACAACAATTAAAGATAGCATTTTGGCTATTTAATGTTTTGTGCCTGTTGTTCCAGTCCTTCTGAATAAACTTGTAATGATAGTGATAAACGATTTGTGTGTATTTCATACCAAGCGTTCAGCTAACTAAGTCAACTTGATAATATTGGCTTGATAAGACAATATAAAGGACAGCTTACATACTGCCATCCTCAGGAAACCCAAATTACTACAGGCAAACACGAGGCGTAGTAATATCAAATCCACATTACGTTGGGCCACAAATATTGTTTTTTTTGTCGGGTAATAATACGTTTTGTCCTCCATCTCCGTTTAAGATGGTTCAAAATGAAAATTTGGGCTCGTCCGGGATTTGAACCCGGGACCTCTCGCACCCGAAGCGAGAATCATACCCCTAGACCAACGAGCCACGTGCACATAGTGGTATTTTACGGGTTTATAAATCTTAAAAGGGAAACGTTATTTGATTACTAACGATTTATTCCACTATGTAACAGTAATTGTAATGTAACATCCATAATTAGTTAGATATTTGATCACTTATCTCTACACTGTTCTGAGCGTTCATTTATATTTTAGACGTCTGTTCTCTTGAAACAGAGTCTACAAAGTTCTGTATGATAAGTCCCATAATGCTGTGCGCACTGCTGTTGAGCGGTAGAACTGTAAACACCAGTCAAGTCTCACAGATGCTAACCAAGCCGTCAGGTAGCTGTGGTAACTACATAACTAACAAGCAATACTGTGTGTGAAATGTTACGTTAGATATCTTCTGGCTAGACATGTAAGTTACGTACAATATCAGTACTTTCCAATGGTCCCAGGTGGATAGCTTAAAACCTGTGTCTTACAAGTTAGCTAACGTTAGAGAGCTAGCTCACAATAACAATTAGAAAGTCGTTGAGGACACATTTTCTAAGGTTCTGAGATGGAACGGGCCTTTTTGGGGTCACTGCAAGACCATGAAGTTGGGTAAGTAAATGAGTTAATGACAGAATTGTAGTTACTAGCTAGTCTAACTAATTGATTGCAGGTAAAGTAGCTAGCTAGTATCATTGGCCGCGTTAGCTAAATAACACAGGTCGTGTCTAGGTGAAATCTCGTCTTGTTTTGTCTTGCTCCCTGTGATAGCTCAGTGCTGTCGTCGTGCGAGCCGGAGCTGCAAGAGTTGATGAAACAGATAGACATCATGGTCAACAACAAGAAGAATGAGTGGGAGGCTGAGATTCAGGCCATGGAGTTGCGTCTGCAGAGAGGCGAGCAGGAACTGCTGTCGTCCAAAACTCTTCTAGACCAGCGGAACTCAGAGGTACAATGATCTCTGGTGCATTCGTAAAATGTAGGCTCTACGTTTCACTTTGATTTACAATGTCAACAGTGATGTTGTCTTGTCCGTATCTCTCCATGGTCCTGTGAGATGTTGAGAGTGAGGCAGGCGGTGGTGTCCCTGTTAGACCTCCAGGGAACAGGGTTTCGGATGTTGCGAGAGGTAGTGGAGAAGAGACGACAGCAGGTGAACACGCTGTGAAGCAAGCGGCTTCCTGCATGGGATCTGGCCCATATCCATCAACTAAATGTGTGTGGCGCTCTTGAACATGGATGGATGAAATATTTTCATGGAAGCACACTAATAGTATGCATTTAATGCAAATGCTTAAACAAACTGATAACGCAGCACACTGTTGTTTAGAGACTTACTGGATGAATGAATTTATAGAAGTTATTTTGGAGTACTTTGTGAATTTGCACTTGGTTTGTATTTTGAGAACATCGGGTCCCTTCATGATTGAAGCCTGACAGAAACGGGGTGACGGGGGGACAACCCTGCATGACTGTTCATGTTCCTGTAGAGTGTGGTCTCTAAGTGAACCGGCCTGGGCCCTTTGCTGCATGTCTTCCTCGGTCTCTCTGTCTCTCTCTCACCCTCTCTCTGTCTCTCTCTCACCCTCTCTCTGTCTCTCTCTCACCCTCTCTCTGTCTCTCTCTCTCACCTTCTCGCTCACCCTCTCTCTCACCCTCTCTCTCTCTCACCCTCTCTCTCTCTCACCCTCTCTCTCTGTCTCTCTCTCACCCTCTCTCTCACCCTCTCTCTGTCTCTCTCTCACTCTCTCACTCGCTCTCTGTCTCTCTCTCTCTCTCTCTCTGTTTCTCTGTCTGTCTCTCTCTCCTTACTGTCACACTTCACTTAAAACTGTCTGTATGAAAAATGCCCCCAAAATATCCAAAACAGAACAGATGAATGTCCGTGTGTCTGAATCGTCCCTGCGTGTCCACAGGTGGTCTCGCTCCGCAGGGATCTGCTGGAGGTCCAGGCTGGGAGACAGGAGACAGTCGCCAAGTACGAGGAGCAACTTCTGCACTTCCAAGATGAGGTGCCCAGTCAAGACCCATGAGAGAGAGGGAGAGAAAGAGAGGGGGAGAGAGAGAGGGGGTGAGAGAGTGAGAGAGGGGGGTTGAAAAAAGGTTGACCAATTACAATTTTATTTTTTGAAAGGTTGAAAAAAAAAAAAAAAAAGTTTTGTAAAAACGTGAAACTTATACTTTCACTACTGCAGCCTCTCTACTCAGTTGTAGTACAAAAATCCATATTGTAGCCAAATTCATCTCATGTCCAGACTTACTTCTCCACGTTTCACCCCTCCACCCTGCTGTGCCTCTCTTCTCTCACCACAGTTGTCTAAACTAAAGCGCAGCTACCAGAAGCTCCAGAGCAAACAGCAGAAGGCGTCTCTCCAGGGAGCCAGGGACAACGGCTCTGAGGTCGCCCGCCTCAACGGCAAGCTGGAGGTGCAGCACATCTCTACGAACCTCCACACTTCTACTGATGTGTTTAACCAGTGTTGATGTGCTGCAGTCATGGAGCTGGCTGGTAGCTCCCCCTGGTGGCTGACTGAGGGCTGCTCCTGATGTGTTGTGCAGGAGTTCCGTGGGCGCTCGGCCCAGTGGGTGCTGGAGAGAGCTCAGCTCCAGAAGCTAGTCTCCAGGCTGGAGGCCCAGAGGAAGACTGAGCAGAGCTCCAACAGCAAGGTGACGGGGAAAACATGCATGTAGGATGTCCAACTTATTTTATATAATATCACAACAACACATCTTAAACAAAGAGTATTTGTGTGTGTGCATCCTGCCAGGCCCAGACCCCTTGGCTGCAGGAGGCGGCCAGCAGGGTGGAGGTGGAGCGTCTGCGGGGCCAGCTGCAGAGAGCCCAGGACACGCTGCACGGCCAGGAGCTGGAGCTGGAGCGCCTGCGCCTCCTGCAGGAAGGAGAGCCCTGGGGGGAGGGCAGCAGGGTAGGACCCAGCTGGAGGGAGGGCAGCAGGGTAGGACCCAGCCGGAGGGAGGGCAGCAGGGTAAGACCCAGTCGGAGGGAGGGCAGCAGGGTAAGACCCAGTCGGAGGGAGGGCAGCAGGGTAGGACCCGGCCGGAGGGAGGGCAGCAGGGTAGGACCCGGCCGGAGGGAGGGCAGCAGGGTAGGACCCAGCTTGGGGGCTGGTGGGCAGGCAGGGGAGAGAGGTGGGGGCCCAGTGTAGGGCTTGCAGAGCTGGTGGGAGGGCAGAGCTGGTGGGAGGGCTGGGACAGCCGCTGCCAGATACAGCTCTCAGGATGATGTCATTGTTTATTATGGGATGTTATTATTGGCTGCCGGTATGTTAGACTCAAGGTTAGACAGGATTAGAATGGTGGGAGGAGTTTTGGAACGAGGTGTGATGGAAACAGACCAAGCAGGGCAGCTGGCATGTGAGCAGGTTGGATGTGTGTCTTGTTGGAGGGTTCATTTCTGTGCATGATGGATATGTTGATTGGTTGATATGTTGGTCGTGTGGTAACCGTGCTCTACATCCAGGTGTGTTCGGAGGAGAAGGAGGGTCAGCGTGGCCCCCTGGTCCCCCAGGGCCCCAGCCTGCAGCTCCAGCAGCTACGCAGTGAGGTGTCGAGGCTCACCCACGACCTGCATGCCAAAGAACTCACCATCAGGTGGGTGCAGGTCCAGGGGCTGGGCCTGTTACCATCTCATCAGAGCTGGCAGGAGTTGTATTGCATTCAGAATGACGTGTGGAGAGTGTTTCCATCATTGGCGTCCCCTGTGTGGGTTTCCTGTGTGTGTGTGTGTGTGTGTGTGTGCAGGGCCCTGGAGGACTGCCTCGGGGCCCAGGGGACGTGTCCGGGGGTAGGGACGCTCCGTCAGGACCTGGAGCTGACGTCCACCCAGCTGCTCGCCGCCCGCGCCTGTGAGGGTCACCTCCGCGCTGAGCTGGGCCGCCTGCGAGACAGGTAGAGTCACCTCTGTACTGACTCAGACAGGTAGAGTCAGCTCTGTACTGACTCGGACAGTTAGAGTAGTAGTGTACTGGATGTTATGAAATTGTAAAATATATTATGAGTGTTCCTGTCAGAGTGGAGACCCTGAGCAAGCAGAGAGGAGAGATGACCAGGAGGGAGCAGGACCACAGGCTGGCTGGAGAAGATGTCCTCCACTCAGCGCAGGAGGTCAGGAAGGTGAGAGGGAGGGAGGGAGGGAGGGAGGGAGAGAAGGAGAGAGGGAGGGAGGGAGGGGGAGAGAGGGGGAGAGAGGGAGGGAGGGGGAGAGGGGGAGAGAGAGGGGAAGACATGCAGAGAGAGAGGATGGGAGAGAAAGAAGTGGAGGAAAAGCAGCTCTGAAACACTAGAAGCTGACTTCCTGTCCCTGACTTCCTGTCCCTGACTTCCTGTCCCTGACTTCCTGTGTGCAGCTGAGGGAGGACCTCCTGCGGGCGGAGCAAACTCGGAGCGGCCAGGTGGAGGGCATGAGGAAGGAGGTGTCCCAGCTGACCAATGAGCTGCACCTGCGTGACATCACCATCGCCACGCTCAGTGGCTCCGCCTCCAGCATGGAGCGGCAGCTGAGAGGAGAGGTGGAGCGGGCGGAGAGGCGCGCTGCAGAGCTGAAGGTAGGGGGACGCTCTCCTGAGGGGGGTGTGTGTGTCTGGTATTGATGAACTACCCTTGTGGTGACCAAATGTCCTCACAAGTATAGTGACACAGGAAAAACTTGTTAGAGATACAATTTTGAATGGAAGTGAATGCTCGGGCCCCACTAGGATAGAAAAACAAACTTGTGTGTGTGTTCCCTCTGGGCTGGCCAGGTGACTCGGGTGCAGCTGGAGACGTTAAAGATTGAGAACCAGCATCTGAACGACCTCCTGGAGAGGGTGGAGAAGCGCTCGCCCCAGGTCTCTGCTTCCTGTTTAAGTCTTGACAGAACAGAACATGATTTCACTTAGTCTGGATCGTCTTGAATTGGTTTGTCCCTCGCCTTGATGTCAGGGTAGGAGGACTCTCCCTGACTCCTCCTACCCTCCACCCCCTCCTCCCCCCTCCTCCTCCCCCCTCAGAAGGACGAGTGTTCTCTGGGCTCTCTGAGGGAGAGCTATGTGTCGTCTCTGGCCAGTCTGGAGCAGGAGAACCAGCAGCTGAGAGAGGGGCTGGCGGCGGCCGGGGCGAGGCTGGAGGCCAGCGCTCAGACCTGGCAGGACAAGTACCAGAGAGCCCTGCTTCACGGCCCTGCCAGGCCCGGCCACGCTGCCCCCACTCTGGACAGGTACACCCACACACATACATACAGAGTCACACACACATACAGAGAGGTGTGGTCAGCCTAGTGGTGTTGTCTCGTCCAGGCAGGAGGACATCCACAGGCTGTACAGACAGCTGGAGAACCTCTCCCACTCCTCCCAGCAGCAGAACTCCTCCTCTGCCTCCTCCTCCAGCTCCTCAGAGGTGAGGCAACACAAACGGGATGGATCAAAGCTCCAAACTGCTCCTAGTGGATCCTCTCCTGGTGCTGGTGCTGGTCTTGGTGCTGCTCGAGAGGCTCAGTGTTCCAGCTCAGAGGAAGCCCTTCACCTGCTGGCCAGTGAGGAGGTGTTCCCCATGGTGAGACTGGGTCCTACCCATGCCAACACCTCAGTCCTCACCTGCCCTCACACCTCAGTCCTCACCTGCCCTCACACCTCAGTCATCACCTGCCCTCACACCTCAGTCCTCACCTTCCCTCACACCTCAGTCCTCACCTGTCCTCACACCTCAGTCCTCACCTGTCCTCACACCTCAGTCCTCACCTGTCCTCACACCTCAGTCCTCACCTGTCCTCACACCTCAGTCCTCACCTGTCCTCACACCTCAGTCCTCACCTGCCCTCACACCTCAGTCCTCACCTGCCCTCACACCTCAGTCCTCACCTGTCCTCACACCTCAGTCCTCACCTGTCCTCACACCTCAGTCCTCACCTGTCCTCACACCTCAGTCCTCACCTGTCCTCACACCTCAGTCCTCACCTGCCCTCACACCTCAGTCCTCACCTGCCCTCACACGTGGCTAACCTAACCCTGGTCATGTAGTCTGGCCTAACAATGTCTACATGCCACACAATAATAATGACTAAACATAGTAAGTAGTGTGTTTGTGTGTTGACGGTTTCCCTCCCGTCCTGTAGGGGCGCTGTGCCGCCTCCCCGGTGGAGGCAGTGGCGTCCCGCTTCCTGGAGGATGAGGAGGAGCGCTCCCAGCAGCTCCTGCTGCAGCTCGACGCACACATCCAGGGTCTGAAGGACGACAGCGCCCGCACCCTCCTCCGCTACGCCCAGCCCGACAGGAAGCAGGAAGTGAACAGGAAGTGAACATGAAGTGAAGGACTGGACCTGAGGAGGTTATGGGCACGTCCTCGGCAGCCTCTCCTCCACCCAGCTCTTCTGCAGCGGGGGCTGGGTCCTGCCAGGATGGATGACTGGTAGTGGAGCATGGAGGCCTGTGACTGGTAGTGGAGCATGGAGGCCTGTCTGAGGAGTGTGTGTGTGTCTGTCCAGCCCCTCCTCTCCTCCTGGTGTAACCAAGTCCTGATGGAGGAAGGTGAGCACTGTACCAGTCTGTCATGACCTCCTCCCTCTCTCATCCCTGTCCTCCTTCCCTCACCCCTGCTCCTTCTCCTCCCTCCCCTCCTCCTCCCTCCCCTCCCCTCCCTCCCCCCTCTCCTCCCTCCCCTCCTCCCTGTCCTCCTTCCCTCACCCCTCCTCCCTCCCTCCCCTCCCTCCTCCTCCCTCTCCTCCCTCTCCTCCCTCCTCCTCCCTCTCCTCCCTCCCCTCCTTCTCCTCCCTCCCCTCCTCCTCCCTCCCCTCCTCCTCCCTCTCTCATCCCTGTCCTCCTTCCTTCAACCCTCCTCCTTCTTTCTCCCCTCCCTCACCCCTCAGTGGTTCATCATGAGAAAGCTGGTGGAATGTTAATATCATCCATGTGGAATGCTAAACTGTAGGCATGCTGATTGCCTGTGTGCGTGTGTGTGTTTTACTGATGTCCAGATATGGGACATGAGGGACTGGGTGTTGGAATGCGAAATAAAGAATATTTTATATATAAATATATTCAGAAATCCAATTTCTTAAAGAATGTGTTGTTGCGTTTCCTGATTCCATCCTGGTGTGTGATTGGAGACTTCTGGAGAGATGTCAGGCCAACCTCTCGGCCCCTCGTATTTTTTTATATATTTTTTTAAGATCTGTATTTTGTAACCGTGGTTACCGTCACTGTGAGGCCAGTAACAGGAGTCAGGAATTTGGCAGCAGAGACATGAACTCTCCTCAGAGAAGGAGAAGGTTTTGATTTGTGTAGATTCTTCCGAGGGGCCTTCAGCGAGGCAGCAAGGCAGGACCAGGGAAGGCCTGGTTTGGAGCGCCGACTGTCCCGTAAACTAAATGGGGTCAGATGGCTGAGAGGTTAGGGAGTCGGGATATTAATTAGACCCAAAGGACGTGTCCTTGGGCAAGGCACTTCACCCTACTTGCCTCGGGGGGGAATGTCCCTGTACTTACTGTAAGTCGCTCTGGATAAGAGTGTCTGCTAAATGTAATGTAAATGTAAAGAAGCAGACAATCTGTAACTGAGTCCTGTCAGGGTTATTCAAGGGGCTTGAACGTTTGATCAACAATCAGCAAGGGGCTGCTTTAATAGCCCTTTTGAACAGATCCTGTTTTGGAGGGAAAGAACCAGCTGGATAGTTTGATTCATAAGAGGACCAGCAGGTGGCGCTGTTACATCCTCATTCACTGCTAAAGCACAACCATCTTCAGTACCATTTCCACAAAGTACCTACCTGTTACAGGTACCTTAGTGCAACATACCTGCATGTTACTAGTACTGAATATGTACAGAGCATAGATACTTTGTCTCTGGATGATAAATTCTAATCAGTAAATGCAACTAGTTTGTAACTTATTGCTCTCTTGGGAGAAACCTGCCAAAAGATAAGATTATTTCTGTTTCCTGTCAGATGCAGAGGCTTGTCCACGTGTATTCTTCATAGTGTGCCAGCCAGTCTTGCACAGTGCCTACAGCACCATCCAAAAGCAACTTTTAAAGTGCCTGCCTCATAGATGGCATTTGCGAGGCTAGATTCCTGACGTCTGTGGAAGTTGGCGAGATTTTTAACATTCTGTTAAGTGGGCCTTCATACCTGTAGACCCAGCACGGTATGAACTAAAGTAAAACTATCTTCCTGGAAGAAGCTGTTCGCATGGTGAGTGGTTCCAGTCCCCAGCCTGCTAGCTAGGCTAGCGTGTCGCCTTCCTTCCTTTAGCGTACGTGAATGCTAACAGGGACAGAACAGCGCCAGCCAAAAACAATCAAGTGATAGCACGCGAGCCTGTTTCTGCTCGGCAGCTCAGGTGACTGTGCCGCGAAAAACGTTCGTGACTTTTTTTTATTTTTTATTGTATCGTAGGCTATTGTTGTGGGTTGTTTTTTTGTTTGTTTGTTTTTTACAGATCAACGTCATTGAGTCGTTTGGAGACACGTTCACAAAGCACTTGGCTAAATCAAAACACACTTAAATAGCCTAGTCTTTTGGGATCTTATGTTGTGTATTTTGTGACTTTTCTGAAGAACCAAACATTCCTAAGTGATGACTCATACAGTCATGTCTGGAGGAAGAAGCAGGATCTGGTATTCAATAGCAGAATCACCCTTCTCATCTTCAAGATTATGTCTTCAAGATATTCTTGTCATGTGGAGCAAAGATAATATCATGAAGGAACATACCTCCCCAGTGGTATTCCAAAGAAAGGAAGTTATGTGGAGAAGTGGAGGCTGAAGGATGGGATTAGGGACTGGAGGGTGGGACTAGGGACTGGAGGATGGGATTAGGGACTGGAGGGTGGGACTAGGGACTGGAGGATGGGATTAGGGACTGGAGGGTGGGACTAGGGACTGGAGGATGGGATTAGGGACTGGAGGGTGGGACTAGGCCGTGGGGACAAGACAGGCACGGGTTAGAGGCTGGGAGCTAGGTCAGAGGCTAGGCCTAGGTCTGGCCAGAGAACTTCCCCAAAGTAGACTGTGCCCCTCCAGGGATGTGGCATGAAGGAGCTGAACCATGAGGCTTCATGAGCGATGCCCCAGGTGCCCCCCCCCCCCCCCCCCCCCCCCCCCATCTGGAAATATATCTATTATTTTCCTAATCGTTTTCTTGCCTTTTTGTGGACTTGACTTATGTCATGTGTTCACCAGGACTGATGTTCCTTTCCGGCCTTCAGCCCATATCGTGTTTTGGTGTAGTCCTGTCTAACACAGTCCTGTCTAACACAGTCCTGTCTAACACAGTCGAATCTACTGTATTCTTGCACGGTAGATAACTTAGCAGTACGTTTTCATAATATCCCTGAAAGATAAGCAGCTGGACCCAGACATCTTCCACCTTGAACATAAATAAATACACCTATTTAATAATTTATTTTGTCAAACTGTTGAAATTCCTTAACGAGATAAGAAATGGCAGATATTTTCCCACCATTGTTGTTGCCCGCATGCATTCCTCACAGTGCATTCCTTCGCAGGGCTTCAGAGAACATGCCCAGCGCCTCCCTCGCCCCCTCGCTCCCTGCCCCACTTCCAGCTCGACCCTTCAGATGGGAATACCTCTGGTCTGTGAGGGAGGGGGAGGGAAGGTGGGTAAGTATGGGGCAGAGGGGTGTGGGAGGTAGGGTTTTGGTTAGGTTTAGTACTGTTAGTAGTTCTCCCATCTCTCCCTACTCCCCCCATCTCTCCCTACTCCCCCATCTCTCTCCACTCCCCCCATCTCTCTACTCCCCCCATCTCTCCCTACTCCCCCATCTCTCTCTACTCCCCCCATCTCTCTACTCCCCCCATCTCTCTCTATCACATGTTATGTAACACTGTGTTTTGGAAGGTCACACTGACCTCTGGTCAGTGGCTTTGGCTTCACTAGATAACCAATCCCAAATAGTTCTCTTCTGATATTGCTCATACAAGGAAAAGTATTTTGTGGAATGAGTATGGATTTAACAGCTCATCAGAGACTGCTCCAGGTATTCAGGGCTGATGTTTTGATTGAGAGATTGTGTGGTGTATATGTAGTCAGTTCATAAATTAGTTGATTTCCCCAGGGGGAAATTCAATTGTCATAGCAGTTCTGCTACAGTGTTTCAATCTTGCTAAAGCTGCTTTGATTAAAAAAAGAAAAAAGACAAGGAACTGGGAGTTTGACAGAGTAAATGTGCCAAGGACTGTAAACATGTCTGTTTGATCTACGCCCCCAAAGCATCCTGGGATTGAGTCAAGGATTAACTGGAGGACTGTCAGTTTACATTCCTGGCGCGGTGCTGACGTAAACAGCTGAGTGTGTTGTGATTAGTAAGTTCCCTTCATATCTGAAGAAGCCCTTCCTCATTTCCAGTTCAGAACAGTCACTTTCCCTGAAGCCTGTCACATGCCTGCCTCGCCTGTGCTCACTGAGAACACACATACATTAAATGGGGTTTAGAGGAACTTGTTCAGTACAGCTATACTTTAAAATGTGCTGATGTAGCTCATGGTAAAGCCAGTTTGCAGAGGAGGCTGAATAACAGTTACGGAACCCACAAGGCAGTTAGTAGCATTCATATGAATATTATTCAGTACAAACCGGTTTTTCATTGAGTAGAGCAGTGTTTCTTGACCTGTGGGCCGCGGCCCACTAGTGGTCCGCTAGGTTACTACAGATGGGCCGGCAAAAATAAAGTATGAATAAATATCAAAATATTTATATATACTGTTGGTAAATGGTAAAATTCTTACTCCAATTCTTACTCTGTCTCTGGACCCTGTCCGTCTGTCTGTGAACCCCATCAGCTGCTTGACGACACGCTATCAGCTGGTCGCTGGTTCCCTCTCACGACCTCTGACCCCCCCCCCTGCTGTTCTTGCGTCTAAACGTTAGTGTTTCCTGACCTCTGTCTGCTGGGGTGGGGCTTCCTCCTGGCCCTGCTCCTGGTCCTGCTCCCCCTGGACTGGACAGCGTGTGTGTGTGTGTGTGCGTGTGTGTGTGTGTGTGTGTGTGTGTGTGTGTGTGTGTGTGTGTGTGTGTGTGTGTGTGTGTGTGTGTGTGTGTGTGTGTGTGTGTGTGTGTGTGTGTGTGTGTGTGCGTGCGTGCGTGTGTGTGTGCGTATGTGTGCGTGTGTGTGTTCAGCCATTCCACGCTTGCTGAAGTGGCTCTGTTTTCTGGGTGTGAGCAGATCTTAGTGGGGAAACACAGAAAGCTGTTTTAGAGCTGCGGGAGAGAGAGCCTTCTCCCTCTAACCCGAACCGTCAGAAGAGAATTCTCACAGAGTCCCCCTTGGAGAGCTTTTATAAGACCAACAGCAGAAGTCTTAACTGTGCCTTCTATCTGTCTGCCTGCCTGCCTGCCTGCCTGCCTGCCTGCCTGCCTGCCTGTCTGCCTGCCGGCCTGTCTGCATGTCCAGCCCTTATTATCTGGGTCAGGCCGTAGGGGAACATAACTAACATACCGTGCCCCATAGATAATACTGTTTGTTTTACTTACTCATGATTTAGATCACTTTTGGCCTTGTTGACTCACTGCCACTGTCCAGCTGCAGCCTGTGTAGCTGACTCAAGCATATTCGCTTGTTTTGGGGAGAGAGATGTTCGGGGGAAAGGAATGAGGATGTTCTGGTTTGGGCAATATGACCTAAATCTGGGTCTGGGGTCATTTCTAGAAGTAGGAAGCTGGAGGGAACACCTTCCTCTTCTCCTCCTCCCTTCTCTCTTCTCTTCTCCTCTCCTCAGAGAGAATCTTTCACTGTGATTCACTTCCACCAACCAGGAGTTGAGTTCTTTATGCTCTCTGGTCTTCATGTCTGTCTGGACGGACAAACGATCCAGACACACCAGGGTGGAAATGACAGGAATGGACCCTGAGAAAACCAAAGACATATCCGTCATTTAGAGGCCTGTCCGCATTCCTTTGCAGTTGGCTGAGCCCAGCCCTTCAGGCACCTACTACCAGGAAGTACTGGACAATAGGAGCAGGAAGTTCTGGACAATAGGAGCAAATTGCCAGAAACACACTGTCAGACAGTCAGGGTGGAGGGGGAGGGAAGGGGCTATGTCAGTCCTGGATTTTACTGACTGATGGACTAGGGTTAGGTGGGGTTAGCGTTGTGTCAGATTAGGGTTAGGGTTTCTAGGGTTAGGGTGTCCGGAGTTATGGTTACTAGGGTAAGAGTTAGTAGGGTTAGGGTTAGGTGACTTGCTCGTCACAGAAGATGTCACAAAATCACTTGGTTTGCCACGTGTGAGGGCATGTGAATGAGCTGTCCTTCATGAGAAACAGTTCCCATGTTCCAGGAATGATTTCAACATGGCTGCCTTGCTAGAAAGCACCCTGAGACCAGCCAGCCAGCGCTCTGTTGTTCCAGTGTGACCCCCTGTGTTGTTGTAGAGCGACCAGGGGCCCAACAGAACTCAGCCCACAGTTGTTCCAGGAATATCCCCAGACCTGCTAGTCCCAGCAGAGCCTCTCTCCTTTCACACACACACACATACACACACACACTGAGAGACAGACACACACACACTGAGAGACAGACACACAGTTACATTTTTAACAACATAACCGATACATGATTTTTGGATGAGGGGACAATGTCTGTTTTGGGTTCTGATGAAACAAATGAATAATTAGTTGTAATGTATGTTTTCAGATTAGAAACTATTCAGTATCTACCACATGCTATAGCTATAGTTACCATATTCTGATATAGTCACAGGTAATAAGAGATGTAACCAGACCAGGTTCCCTTTACCTTATGAACTCCTCCCCCCTCAGCATAACCCTCCCTTCCTCATAGCCTCTCCCCTCCCTCACCCCCCCATTTGACCCTTACTTCCCTGTTCCTGACCCCCCCCCCCCTTGCTGGGCTGGTGTGGTCGCCAGGCTGCAGACAGGGAAGCATCCATGTCATCTGAAGGGAGCAGGGAGCGGGGGCCGGCGAGGCCCAGGGAGATGTCTTTATCTGGGCCTGGAAGTGAGGCCTCGCCCTGCCATCTGGCTCCATGGCTCAGGATCGCTGGGGGTGGTGAGTGTCCCTGTGTGAGGGGAGGGGAGTGAGTGTGTGTGTGTGTGTGTGCACACTGCACATGGATGTAACTTGAGCCTCTTTGTTCATGGCTGTTATTGTCTGTTGTTCTGAGAGGAAAGTCACTGTGTGTACATGGCCTGACTGAGGTTCAGACTGCTCTCTCAGTACAGCTGCACAGTCAGACTGTTTCAAGTCCTCCTCTGTCTTAAAAACCATTTGTTCTCTGGAGTGACTACAGCTGATGCATCACTAAAACTCCCCCCTACACACACACACACACACACCTGCTGTGGTGATAATAGCTTCTGGAATGGTGAAAGTGAGAGAACAGTTCTCCCTTCTCTGCTGGGGAGCAGCTGGTGGGATACACTGAACACATCTCCAGCAGTCAGGGATTACAGTTACACGCTCCCTAACCCGTTTATCACACTCACACGGGCCGTGTGTCTGAGTGTGTGTGTGCACGTGCTAAGATGATGTGTGTGTGTGTGCGCCTTGGTCTGTGTTCTTGTCAGTGTACAGTGCACGCTGGGCTGTGGGTTGTTCAGGGTGTGTTGGGGGTGCGGGACTGTGGGCTGGTTTGGTGTTTGTTGTGTGTCTACAGACAGCCCATATGGCCGGGTCCTCACAGGTGCACCTGAGGAGCTGGGACCTGGAGATAGTTTGTTTACCCCAAACACAACCTCCAGAGCATCCTGGATGATTCTGCTCACAATGCCCACAGTCCATCTGTCCTCCAACATACAATCAACCAGTATAGAATAAGATAATTACACACCGATTACAGAGGAACAAAATGTAATGTATATACTATCTTTAAACTAAGCCCTTGAACCCATATCCACAGAGGGAGTTTTAGAGGGCTGGTGACGGTGGCCTGTGTTGTCAGTAACGTCCGTGTTCCTGAATCAACACGCAGGCCTTAACCAGCTCTGAGGTTCAGGAAGGTTTTGCATTTCTGCACCAACATCCTCACAGTTGTTTAGAATTCTTGGAAAACACCATCGCAAAACTTGTTTGGGACATTTGTGTTTCCACAACATTGTTTGAGATAAGGGTTAGGTTAAACAAACAAAAATGCTAAACTAAATAGCCGCAATCACTCAGGAATTATGTTTTGGGTCAAACAATCTTTGTTTATTTTTCCGTAATTGTGAAATTGGGCTCGGTACTTTAGTGCAACGCTGCCGTACAGGAATGTCCGACCCCCAGCTGCCAGTGAGAGGACGCCTCAGCACAGCAGCCCTCGCCCCACAGAGAGGGTTCTCTGCTGGGCCTGATAAGAGCAGAGAACAGGAAACTTCCCTTCAGCTGCACAGCCTCTCCTTCTGTAGCTGGAGTTGTTCACCTGACAAAGGATCAGAGATAACCAAATGTTGTTCGTCTATATCGCTGCCAGACAAGCTTTTGATTGTATTTGAGATTATCACACACACACACACCCCTCCAGTAAAGTGCCAGTTGTGGAGCTTCAGAAGGCTCCAGTGTCTTCCTCAACTCTCCCCACAGAGCTGGTCTTTGTTCCAGGACCCTGCCCCTGGCTGCCCCTCCTGGTGTCTGTTCCAGGACCCTGCCCCTGGCTGCCCCTCCTGGTGTCTGTTCCAGGACCCTGCCCCTGGCTGCCCCTCCTGGTGTCTGTTCCAGGACCCTGCCCCTGGCTGCCCCTCCTGGTGTCTGTTCCAGGACCCTTCCCCTGGCTGCCCCTCCTGGTGTCTGTTCCAGGACCCTTCCCCTGGCTGCCCCTCCTGGTGTCTGTTCCAGGACCCTGCCCCTGGCTGCCCCTCCTGGTGTCTGTTCCAGGACCCTGCCCCTGGCTGCCCCTCCTGGTGTCTGTTCCAGGACCCTGCCCCTGGCTGCCCCTCCTGGTGTCTGTTCCAGGACCCTGCCCCTGGCTGCCCCTCCTGGTGTCTCAAGCCCAGGAGAAAGGACAGCAGTCCGCCTCTGAAGGCTGCTGTCAGAGAGAGCGTTAGAGAGCTGGTAAGGGGCGAGTGTTGGGCCCTCTGAGACCCCTGAACACCTGGGTGAACAGAGACTATTTTTAGCTGCTTCAGGCTGTGGTTGTCTCTCCAGGACTAGAACAACATGACTAATTTTCACCCTCAGAAAATAAGATCTGTCAACATCACGGTTTATTTAGGAGTCAAAAGGCCGAATGAAAGTTGTTTATTTTTCTGAAATTGGGCTTGGTACCTCGTTGGATTCCTTTTTCCAACACTGACGTCAAGGAAAGTTTTTACTCTTACAATCCTTTTCTGTCAAAGAAACCTTGTTTGCTGGGTGGGTCAGTTGGTTGTGTGTAAAGGTAGAGGAGCAGGAGAGGAGAGGAGGAGAGAGGTGATAGAGGGGAGCAGGAGGAGAGAGGAGCAGGTTGGAGAGGAGGAGAGAGGTGATAGAGGGGAACAGGAGGAGAGAGGAGCAGGTTGGAGAGGTGACAGATGGTGTGAGGACATGTTCAGACAAAGCTGTGTGTTCAGTGGTAACCCTAGAGGCTGCAGCTGCTCGGCCAGGACATCTGTGGGCCCTGGCTTCACCCAGCATCCTGGCCCTCCGTCCAGCCTCTGACCAGGACCAGGCTGGTCGGGTTAGCCCAGGGGCTGGTCGGAAACCTCCACAGAGAGATGGCTATCAAGGCCAAGCAGCTGACCTCTGACCTCTGGTCAGCCCAGCGCACACCTAGCCTCTGGGTGATTGACAGAGCTGGACAGTGTGGCGTTATGCAAATCCAGCTCCTTGATTATGGTGAAACAGTAAAGGAAGCTGGGCAGGGGGAGGGGCAGGGGGAGGGGGAGGGGGGGTTGAACGGTTAGTTGGAGGAGCTGTGAGCTGAACGGTCTACAGTGTACATAGGTATCCCTGCCCTGTTTGTAAACACTCAAGCCTGCAGTGGAGCCCTGCTGGAGAGAAAGACGGTTTGCTCTCTCGTCGTTTGCACTTTATAACTGAGTGTCACATTCCTTGAGCTGAAAAGTGTCGACTTCTCGTCGGTTGTGATGACTTGTGTAAATGTTGTTAGGCTCTTAAGGGTTTGACGCTGTTCTCAGAGCAGGTCGGTGTTTGTTCTGAGCTTCTGCAGGGTGCTTGACAAACAGACGGGCCTTTCTGACGTCACAAGAACAAAAACGCTGTCAGACTCTGATCTGAGGGCCATGGAATGACGACTCATTCTGTGTTTTTGGATTTGATTGAGTAGGTTTGTATTCAAGTGAAAAGTGCTTCTGAGGTATGAAGGTATGAGTCCTCAGGTTCTTTAGAGACACCAGAGTGAGGGACTAAGAACCCTAAACCAGCATGTTGGATCATTTACATTTCACATTTTATTCATTTAGACACTTTTATCCAAAGCAACACACAAATAGAGCACACAGACATTTCAGCGGGAGATCATGGATAACAAGTGAGGAGTTCTAACAGTGTGTCTGTGGTCAGAGTCGAGGAACGGTCTGTATTTACCAGGAACAGTGAAGTAACCACATCTCAGCTACCAGGCATGCTGCAACAGTAACCATCCATCAACTGCTACATTACACAGCACAGTGCAGCAAGACCCACATCCTGGATCGGGGATGTCTGAACACAGACAGTACCTAAAGAAGAGCTCTTACACAAGCTCTTGATCAGACGCTGTATCTGTTTAAACATGCATACATTACAGCTATTGTGTGCGTAGAGAGGGGGTTGTGTGAGTGGATTAGAGCGAGCATGCATTGTTCATCAGTCAGACGTCCCATTACAGAGAAAATGTTGGTGGTGACTGCAGACTACCTCACCCATCCCAACCCTTCCTCACCCCTGCCCCTCACCCCTCCACCCTGCCCCTCACCCCGGCCCCCCCTCTTCAATCCCCCTCCACCCTGCCCCTCACCCCTCCACCCTGCCCCTCACCCCCACCCCTCTCCCAGCAGACCCCATGCTCAATCAGCCCCCATGGACATGGTAATGCCAGGAATGCGGCCATTTCCTCCTTAGCAGGGAAACAGAAGGCGTGCTGGCTGGAGGGTCGGGCCCAGCTCCCAGTCCCCACCTGGCCCTCAATCCTGGCCCTCAATCCTGGCCCTCAATCCTGGCCCTCAATCCTGGCCCTCAATCCTGGCCCTCAATCCTGGCCCTCAATCCTGGCCCCCAATCCTGGCCCCCAATCCTGGCCCCCAATCCTGAGGTACATTTTATGCCACATCACTGTGGAAAAAAGGCCCACACAAAATGCTCAATACTAGTGCTGTATCAGTGCTGGTCTGCTTATCTGGTTGTGGTATTTCCAATCTACCTCACAATCAGTGGCAGTTGCCGCAGGAACAAAAAAGGGTTGGGTGACGGTTAGACATCAACTGCCATGCAAATAAGCAGGACATCTGAGGTATGGTTGTCCTTGGCGACAAGGTCTACTGCACATCAGTTTTGTGTTTTGGAGACCTGCTAATCCTCACTGACACCTGGTGCACACACAACCTGATTTTGAGTGACTTTACAAACTAGAGGCCCGAGGAGGTGGAGGAGAGGAGGTGGTGGAGGAGAGAAGGAGGATAGAGGTGGAGGAGAGGAGGGAGGATAGAGGTGGAGGAGAGGAGGTTGATAGAGGTGGAGGAGAGGAGGAGGATAGAGGTGGGTAAGAGGAGGGGGAGAATAGAGGTGGAGGAGAGGAGGAGGAGGATGATAGAGGTGGAGGAGAGGAGGAGGATAGAGGAGAGGAGGAGGATAGAGGTGGAGGAGAGGAGGAGGATAGAGGTGGAGGAGAGGAGGAGGAGGATGATAGAGGTGGAGGAGAGGAGGAGGATAGAGGAGAGGAGGAGGATAGAGGTGGAGGAGAGGAGGATGATAGAGGTGGAGGAGAAGAGGAGGATAGAGGAGAGGAGGAGGATAGAGGAGGAGGATAGAGGAGGAGGAGAGGAGCAGATGGCTGGCCTGGCGTGTCTGCTGTGTCGAGAACAATACAGCTCTCTCACAGCCGTGATTAAGGAGGGGAGGAGACTGCAGCCAGAGGACAGCTGGCAGGCAGTGTGCCTCGCACCCGCCCTCTGCCTCCACACACACACACACACACACGCTCACACGCACACACTCTACAATTAACTGGCACGGGCTACGGCTTAAATATTTACCAGGCTCCTGCAAACAAAGGAACCCTTGGAGAACATAATGGTGAGCAATGCTTTAATGTGACGAGACTTGTCTATTCTGGACAGCCTGTGGCAAACCTCAGTCAGTGTCTGACTGTGTGAATCTTTGTGTCAAGTGTTTGAATCAGGCTGAGAAGCGCTACAAACAGCATGAATGTTTAAGATGCTTTTTTTAAATTAAGTTCTCTAACGTTAGGATTGAAGAAAATCCACCGCTCACTATTCTACATAGCTGTTTATCTCTCCCAAACCTAGTATGCGGCACTACAGAATAATCTAACTCTTAACAATGACAATCTGATATTCCTCAGACAATAAGAGACAACCTGCTGGTTTAGCACAGTAGTGGTGCAGTTCCGACCTCGTCTCTCGCGCCCTGCCCCCTTCTCTGGGCGCTCGCGGTGCTGCTCTTCATCCCCGGGGACTCGCAGCTCGAGCATTCCTCACATTCCAGCCGCTCGCGAACAATCGGTCCTCAGTTATTTATTAGAGCGGGGCTCGCTCGCGCTCCTCAGTCTGCTGAAAGAGCTTCACAAGCGCACAAGTACACAGCGCGTGAAGAGGAAGGAACGAGGACAGCTGATACACTTTACTGATTAAAATTTTTACGGATTACCTCGGTCTAGTCGGTCAACATCAACTAAATACGACCTGAGTTTTGTACAGTGATGAAATTATAATCGGTGAGTGTTTTTAGAAGAGGGTACATTGTCTGTGTGTTTGTGCTTGGTTTACACATGGTCGTTGGACCATGGTTGTTAATCAGCGTTTAGGACGTTTGAACTTTTTTTCGTTTTATTTGAAAATGATATGGCCAGCTCTAATTATTTGTTATTATTTACCAATACTAATATTATTTTGTTCGTATGGGATACATTTTGATTTTCAAATTTATTCAGAAATGCTTTCATTTGACTCGGCTGAAGTATTTCTATTGCTTAGAGCTTAATATATATATTTCTTATGAAATACCTCGGCCATGATGACCAACGGACAATCTTTATACCACGATTAACCAATGGAAAGCAGCCTAAAGGAAACTGCAGATGCAATTGATATCGGATGTCTGGAATGCCTTCCCCTTAAAACATTTTTATGGAGCACTTGGAACCCACTAGTGTTTGAAAATATGTATTAAATGACCAGTAATGTTTTGTGGGAGGCAGTAGAGTTGATGTTTATTGTATATTTTTGGCTGGGAGAGAGTTATAGAGGCGCTTTGAGAGGAATTTACAAGCCATTGCTCCGTTGCTATGGGAGTGTGCTCTAATAGCAGAAATGGAAAGCACATCCGTGGTATTTAAATCTTTTCTCTCCATATAAATATCTTCCCACGAATTCTCTGTATAGTTAACAGAATTCCCACGGAGCAGCAGGTTCCTAACTTTAAATGAAAAAACAAACACATTTACTGAGTTAGTAACACAAGATTCTGAAACAGCCTGATGTTGTTATTATGATTCTAACCTTTCCACCTGCTCATTCTTCTCCAGACCCCTGTACTTCACCCAGTCATCACCCGCACCCCAGCCTTCTCCCGAAGTCCACAGAGATGCGGACCGCGGAGGACTCATCCAGCACAGTGCTCCACCGGCTCATCCAGGAGCAGCTTCGCTACGGGAACCCCAACCACACCCCCACCCTCCTGGCCATCCAGCAGCAGGCCCTGCGGGGGGGCAGCGGGGGCGGGGGGGCTGGGACTCCCCGGTCCTCCCTGGAGAGCCTGACGCAGGATGATTCCCACGGCACCCACATGTGCACCCGGCAGGAGCCCCAGGGCCAGGAACACCAGGGGGACTACAAGCACTTAGAGAGCACAGACTGCCGCCTCTACCAGCTCCACGGGGAGGAGCTGCCCTCCTACGAAGAGGCCAAGGCCCACTCCCAGTACCTGGCCTCCCAGAGGGGCGGGGGCCCCCAGAGCGGGGCACCCCAGAGCGAGGGCCAGTGGGACGTGAGGAGAGAGCACGCCCGCTCCCTCAGTGAGCGCCTGCTGCTGCTGTCTCTGGAGAGGACCAGCTCCTCCGACCCCCTGGCCCTCAGCGCCTCACACAGCTACCCCCAGCTGTCCGGCCTCCACCCTGGCCCCCACGCCCCCCAGGGCACCGGGCCCCTGCAGCACCCGGACCAGAGAGGCCCCCCTCCAGACTACCCCTTCCTAGTCAGGGCCCCGGGGTACATGGTCAGTCACTCCCAGGAGCACCGACATGGACACTACTACAGCGAGCCTCCGCCCCCCTTCCATTCCCAGCACCACAGGTAACCACCTGCAGGGTTGCCAGGGCGACAGGGGTCAGAGGTCGCAGCTGACACTCGCGAGTGGAATGTACCTCGTTGACCTTTGTCGTTCTTTACAGTATCAACATGTTGGTTTATAGGGTTGTAAATCTGTCTCATGAAATGCTCATGCATGATGAATGACTTTCCTTGTCTCTCTCTCTCCTCTCCCTGTCTCTCTCTCCTCTTCCTCTCCTCCTCTCCCTCTGTCTCTCTTCTCTCCTCCAGGTTCGTACCCGTCGAGGCCCAGGTGGTCCGGAACAACATCTACCCCACCGTGAGCTCTGCAGGCCCAGAGCAGTTCACTACAACTCCCAGCATGCCTAGCAACAGCTCTGTCCAGATGGAGGTGCTGCTGAGGGAGAACGAGAGGCTGAAGAGGGAGCTGGAGGGCAGCGGGGAGAAGGCTGCGAGGCTGCAGAAGGTGAGGCAGGGAGGGGTGAGGGAGGAAGAGGGGGTCTGGCCGACTAGTGCTGACAGTTTCAGATACTTTGTTGTTAGCTCAGCGGAGGGGTTTCAGCCCATCATACTGAGCAACATTCACATGCAGATAAAGCCCCACAGAGAGCCTTGTAACACGGGCAACTTCTCAGACACACAGTTTGTGTCTATACACGCGTGAAGGTGTTGTTTGGAGGAAGTAGGGATGGACATGTCTGCAGTGTGTGTTCCGCTCTCAGCCCTGGCAGACAGCCAGGAGGTGTGAAGACACCTGGGTCTAATCAGCCTCCAGGAATGTGTATCCCTGGTTCCCAGGGTAGTCATCAACCCGCGGGAGCTTACGCAGTAAACAGGCTAGCCAGGCATTTTAGATCTGCCTGTCCTCTCAGACGTCACACTGCAGCCAGACACAGGCCTTCACAGTTCCTGAGGCGTCTCTGCTGGAGGCGTCCTGGGGTGTGAGGAAGGCTGAGTCATGTTCTGACGGCCTGCTTGTGTTCCTGCAGCTGGAGCAGGAAAGCCAGAGGCTTTCGGAGGCGTACGAGATGCTGATGAGCAGCTCGGTCAAGAGGGAAGCCCTGGAGAAGGCCATGAGGACCAAGCTGGAGGAGGAGATCAAGAGGCTGCACGACTTCAACCGGGACCTGAGGGGTGAGGCTGGCTTTCAGAACTTCTTGGACACTCTCGTTTATAGAACTTTTATATATGCTGTGTATATATATTTATTCAACTGTTTTGCCTTGAAACGCTGTAGAATTGTAAAGTGGTATATGGTGGTAAAAATGTGGTGATGTTGCAAGTCGGAAACGATTTATTTCTGTTTTGATTGAATCCAGATCGTCTAGACACGGTTACCAGACAGCATGTTGCTAAGGAAGTTGAATCAGCAGACCACAAGCATCACATCTTCGCCAAACTCCTTGAGCAAAGTAAGTATTCTCTGGTTTGATCACAACACCACAGACATGTTCCCTCCAGGCTTGTACCACCAGAGTTAAGCAGACAACAGTGTTGTGGTTGTCGGCTGTCAGTTCCCTGTTCAGATCAGAGATGGAGGAGGCTGGCAGGGAGAAGTTTCGGTCCTGGTTGTGACTTCTGTACAGAACACACGCCCCCCTTCCTGACCCGGTCTTGGAGCCAGCTTGAAGGGGTGTGTTGTGTTACTAGAGGGGGGGGGCGCCCGTCTGTACTCACAGCTGCAGGAATGTGGCCTGGATTCCTGGGCTGTTCCATGCACGCGTTCCTCCCCTCCACTGCTCTGCTGTGGGTCTACCCAGCACCACCTCTGCTCTGTTTCCACACACTTAATGACGTTTGTAAATGAGTCTGCGTTCTTGTCACATTCGATCACGAACCGTTGTTTTGGTGACCTCCGCGGTGACCCCTGTGAGGTCACCAGACAGGAAGTTCCGCTGGTGATCTCCAGGGTGGTGTGTGTTGCTGGCAGCTTGACCCTCGTGGGACAGCGTCTGAACAGGCTGGCCGTAGCATCTATTAGAGGGTGGCCCTTTTTAACGTTCCACTCTCTTCTCTCCTCCTCCTCCCCTCCTCCTCCCCTGCCCTCCTCCTCCCCTGCCCTCCTCCTCCCCTCCTTCCTCCCCCCCCAGACGAGGAGCTTCAGAGGGAGAGGGAGCTGCGAGCCCAGCGCTCCTCAGGGGAGGAGTGGGCGCGGAGGCGTGAGGCCCTGGAGGCGGCGCTGTGCAGTGAGCGTGTGCGTGTGCGACGGCTGGAGGAGGAGCTGAGCAGGAAGAGGGCGTACGTGGAGAAGGTGGAAGGGCTGCAGGGCTCGCTCGCCCAGCTGCAGGTCGCCTGCCAGAAGAGAGAGGCTCTGGAGCTCAGGCTACGCAACAGGCTGGAGCACGAACTGAAGACCCTGAGAGCCCAGCAGGTGAAGCCCAACACCCTGTCCCCCTCACACCCTGTCCCCCTCACACCAGCCCTCCACCACACCCTGTCCCCCTACAGTCTGACCCCCCCCGGTCCTGTCCTCTGTCCTGCCCCAGCTAACCTGTCCCCTCTGCCCCCAGCGCCAGGCTCAGGGCCCCCAGGAGTCACCACAGAGCCCCTGGGCCCTGCGGTTGCAGCTCAGGGAGCGGGAGGAGCGGGTGCTGGCTCTGGAGGCTGACATCACCAGGTGGGAGCAGAAGTACCTGGAGCAGAGCACCATCATGCAGTTTGCCCTGGACGCTGCTGCCACCGCCGCCGCGCAGAGGTGGGTCACCTGACTGATCACATGATGGGTAACCTGGCTGGTTCCCTGATTTGTCACCTGGTTTGTCACCTCAGAGGCACCAGACAACACTTAAACTTAGGTCGTTTTCCGTGGTTGTCGTCAAAGCACACTGTCTGAATAAACTTATCTTCTTCTTCCCCCGTCCAGAGATACAACCATCATCAACCACTCCCCCCGACACTCCCCCAACGACAGCTTCAATGACGACATGCCTCTGACCAATCACAGACACCAGGAGATGGAGAACAGGTACACACTCTCCTTAACCACATCCTGAGAGAGACATCTGTAGTCCACCTTCTCTCACCTGGGAGTCAGCATGTGCTAACTGTGTGTGTGTGTGTGTGTGTAGGATCCGGGCCCTGCATGGTGAGCTCTTGGAGAAGGATGCTGTGATCAGAGTTCTGCAGCAGAGATCCAGGAGAGAACAGCAGGGCCTGAGGCAGGCCCTCTCTGCCCCCTCCATCCCAGGCCCCGGGGACAGCACCAGCCCCAGAGACAGCACCAGCCCCGGAGACAGCCCCAGGGGGAAAGGTGAGCTGGAGGAATGTGTGGTTCAGAGAGGCGTCCTGCTTGAGACAGCTGAGCTCCTCTGGTCTCCAGGCAGGGGAGCCCAGGAGGGGGGGTGGGGGGGCAGGAGGGGGGCGGCTGGCGGGCCTCAAATAGACGACGTCTTTTTCCAACATGGAATGTGTGTCGTCTCCCCGCTCCAGAATAACTACTGAATAGCTTTCTCACAGATGAGTGTGTGGGGTGTGAGTGTGTGTGTGTGAGTGATCCGGTCATTAACCAGCTTCCTTTTGTTTCTGCGCTCGTAGGGAAGAGTCTCTCGGATGACCAGACGTCCTCGCTGCCCCCCCATCCCCCTGCCCCCCTCAGGCCCCTCAGCCGGGACTCCAGCACACAGTGTGACGCCCCGCCCATGGAGGATGACCTCCAGCCTCCCTTGGCACCAGACTCAGGTGTGTGTTACCCCGGTCTCCCTCCCCTCTGCCTATCTGGACTGCTATCATACCCTGTCATCGGACATGAGGACAGAGATCAGACCTGCTCATTTATGTGGCGGTGGATCAATGCAGCAGCCTGGCTGTTCTTTTGACCTCAGCTAGTTAAACAGTAACCACACTCAGGGTCACGGCATCAAGTGGTTGTGGAGCCATTCCGACAACCTGTGTGTGTGTGTGTGTGGAGGGACCCAAGGTTGTCAGTACCTTCCCACGTAGTAAACATTTCAACATGACATCGTCCCTTCAGCCTCTACCTGGCAGCTTACTTAACTTGTCTTAAGGTCAGTACTGTTAAACTGAAACTTCTCTGGAATAGGACTAAGTACTTTTTCTCCTTCATTCACCACAGATGCTTCTGAGCACGTGAACGCAGCCCTCAACACGTACAAGAACCGGACCACCTCCGATGCAGATGTGGTAGAAATCCTTATTTAAGAAGGAAGAACCCCGACCACAGCTGATGAAGCTGAACAGGAGCGATGTCCTTGATGATGTCAGTCCTTCAGGACGACAGGAGCCCTCTGCCAGGAGACTGCCTCTCTCTCTCTCCTGACCCAGACCCCTCCAAAGTCTCCAGAGAGAGAGAGAGACAGACCCATGCACGTGTCTGGAGGAGAGAGGAGGGGAGAGGGAGGAGAGAGAGGAGGAGGAGAAGGAGAGGAGAGCTGTGCTTTCCTTTACTGATTCTGCTCATCTAAAAAAAAAATTGAACTGAACTTTTGTCTGTGGTGTTGTCAGACGCAAGTCCGAATCCTGCAAGGTACTTGCACACATTGTTTATGTGATTTGGTGTTATTTTATATATTTTCTTTGTTATTTAGCTCTGTGTTTATATTTATAAGTGCTGCTGGTAATGTGCTGTGACATTTTTGCATGGACTTTTGTTATTTTTAAGAGGAAAAGGAAGTGACCCTGATGAAGGTTTGTCTTGTTCCTGTCTCCTCTCACCTCTGCAGTACTTCTCTGTGTTCTGTGTCTGCCAATGTCGTGCATCAAGACAACTCACGTTCCTGGATATACAATACATACTCAGTCCATGTTACAGTCAGGCTTCCTACAAGGTCTATGTGAAGCTAAATGCTTGGCTTATGGAAGTCAGTTGTAGAATGTGTTTACACATTGTACCCTTGCATTCCTCCTTTCCTCTGTGTTCCTCTGTGAAGACAGACTATGCCTCCCTGCCCCTGCACCCCCCCTCCTTAGGGAACTATGCAGTTGGTGCTCTCTGGGGGGCTGTGGGGGCCCTGCTCACAGCTTAACCGGGGGGTCTGAAATCCCCCTTTTCAGGCCCGGGGTGCGGAGATCACAGGCTCTCCTAGACCCGTCTGAGAGAGCTGCGGAGGGGAGAGAGGCTGGGGTTCACAGAAGCCTCGTTTTGAAGAGGCCTGGTTCTGGTGCTCTGGACCCCCAGACGGCCTCACCCAGGACGGCTCTCCCCCGTCTCATAATCTCTACGCATTCCTCCCCAGCGCCATGCCTCGGCCCGGAGGAAGAGCCTATCTTCAGGCTGACCTCACACCCCCGTTAAACCGTCTGTCTTCTCTGAGCGCTCATCTTGTCACTTGTCTATGCCTCGGTAGCAGGTTCTGCTGGGGTCTAAATATCCAGGAGGTTATATGCACTACTGAGGAGACAGGACAGTATTTAGCCCTCGTTTTCCATCTTCTATTTGTTGACGCTAAACAAGTGTTGGGATGGAGTGCTATTTTCTTCTCTGCTCGAGTATCAAGCATGTCTGAGTTCAGACATTCTTGACTCGGAACGACCCGCATGAGGCAGTAACAGGAAACGCTTTGATTTAGTTCCTTTTTGTGTGTTAAATGCAGAAGTATGTATGACTGCGATGTGGAAACTGGAATGTGTGGGTGGGGGTGAGTTAGTGTGGTTCTGTACAAACTCTTCAGTCTGTCACCTTTTTCAACTGCTTTTTAAATGTTGTTTTAAATGTTTTCCTCTCACAGTGTGGTTGCTGGTCAATGATCTGTGTTTGAAAACTGTTTGCTATTTTAAAATGCCTTTTCACTTTTTGTACTTTGTTTACATAAAAGGGTTGTATCGAACTAAGAGAGGTTAATATATTTTGTATATATTTTTTCTTTTTAGTATTCAGTGGTGTGAACATAACGCCAAAGATTTGCATTACTTTTAAGTTATAACTGAAATATAACTATATATGTACGCAAGGTTTCATGTGAAGAAGGCCTTGCTTTATGTGGGTGACCCATTGTAAAGTTGCTGTGAACTTCTAAAATGGGGATTTTTTAATTCCATTAACATTTCATTAATAGAATAAAGACTTTAATATATATCTTGAAATGCTGATTGTTGTCATTTTTTTATCAAGGAAATCTGCCGAGCAGACAGATAGACGAGCCACCAGTCGTTTGTGACGTATCAACAATTCACATCCCCAAGGGACTGTCTAAGGACTGGGGTGGGAGGAGGGGGAGGCATTCTACTGACGTACAAGTACACGCTTGTACTAACAGCCCTCATCAGAGCCCATAGACAGGCTCGACTCACAGTTCCCATTCACTAGGACAGAAAGGTACTTTATTAAGCGTAGAAACACAGATCTACCACCTGCTTGACTGTTGGCAAGCAACCTGCATCACAAAACCGCAGCGGCACATTCCTCCCAGAGCCCCTGTTTATCCACCAGCCTGGCCTGAATGCTAAGTATGTTCTTCACCACAAACGGTGAAACAAAGATGCTTTATGTTCTTTCAGCTGGGTCGTCTCTCTCGACACGTTGGGCTTTCTAAAGACACGGCTGCGAGTGAGGGGCGCGCTTGAATTATTCTGCTTTTAAAGACGAGCAGTGTTGTTGCATTCTCCATGGACGCACTTCAGACACAAGTCCCTCAGAGGACGGCTCAGGCTGCTCCCCCTCAGAGGACGGCTCAGGCTGCTCCCCCTCAGAGGACGGCTCAGGCTGCTCCCCCTCAGAGGACGGCTCAGGCTGCTCCCCCTCAGAGGACGGCTCAGGCTGCTCCCCCTCAGAGGACGGCTCAGGCTGCTCCCCCTCAGAGGACGGCTCAGCCTGCGGTCCCTCAGAGGACGGCTCAGGCTGCGGTCCCTCAGAGGACGGCTCAGGCTGCGGTCCCTCACAGGACGGCTCAGGCTGCGGTCCCTCAGAGGACGGCTCAGGCTGCGGTCCCTCAGAGGACGGCTCAGGCTGCGGTCCCTCACAGGACGGCTCAGGCTGCGGTCCCTCAGAGGACGGCTCAGGCTGCGGTCCCTCAGAGGACGGCTCAGGCTGCGGTCCCTCACAGGACGGCTCAGGCTGCTCTCCCTCAGAGGACGGCTCAGGCTGCAGTCCCTCAGAGGACGGCTCAGGCTGCGGTCCCTCAGAGGACGGCTCAGGCTGCGGTCCCTCAGAGGACGGCTCAGGCTGCGGTCCCTCAGAGGACGGCTCAGGCTGCTCCCCCTCAGAGGACGGCTCAGGCTGCTCCCCCTCAGAGGACGGCTCAGGCTGCGGTCCCTCACAGGACGGCTCAGGCTGCGGTCCCTCAGAGGACGGCTCAGGCTGCGGTCCCTCAGAGGACGGCTCAGGCTGCAGTCCCTCAGAGGACGCCTCAGGCTGCAGTCCCTCAGAGGACGGCTCAGGCTGCTCCCCCTCAGAGGACGGCTCAGGCTGCGGTCCCTCAGAGGACGGCTCAGGCTGCGGTCCCTCAGAGGACGGCTCAGGCTGCGGTCCCTCAGAGGACGGCTCAGGCTGTGGTCCCTCAGAGGACGGCTCAGGCTGCTCCCCCTCAGAGGACGGCTCAGGCTGCAGTCCCTCAGAGGACGGCTCAGGCTGCAGTCCCTCAGAGGACGCCTCAGGCTGCAGTCCCTCAGAGGACGGCTCAGGCTGTAGTCCCTCAGAGGACGGCTCAGGCTGTAGTCCCTCACAGGACGGCTCAGGCTGTGGTCCCTCACAGGACGGCTCAGGCTGCGGTCCCTCAGAGGACGGCTCAGGCTGCGGTCCCTCAGAGGACGGCTCAGGCTGCTCCCCCTCAGAGGACGGCTCAGGCTGCAGTCCCTCAGAGGACGGCTCAGGCTGCGGTCCCTCAGAGGACGGCTCAGGCTGCGGTCCCTCAGAGGACGGCTCAGGCTGCGGTCCCTCAGAGGACGGCTCAGGCTGCGGTCCCTCAGAGGACGGCTCAGGCTCAGGCTGCTCCTTCCTCCAGGATCATGGAGGACCGTCGTGTCCCTCGGTGTGATCCAGAATCTGGACGAGCCCTCGTGTTTCTCATTCCACTTACACACAGGTTTCTACAATCAATCTTGTGTGACATTTCTTATTGTTTTGCTTTCTTCAGTTCTCGTAACACACCTTTCACCGCTGTGGAACGAGGGAATCGGTCTGCACAGCTGACGTTTCTCACGGGAGAGCGGACCAGATATGGAAGAATATCTGGAATTTCACGAGTTCAGTAATCACACCATAGATTGAATAGATAGCTTTTATTGAAGCAGAGCTGGTAGCAGAGCCAAGCCCGATGGTGGAGGAGGCCGGTAGCAGAGCCGGGCCTGGAGCGGTTGGTGGAGGCCGGTAGCAGAGCCGGGCCTGGAGCGGTTGGTGGAGGCCGGTAGCAGAGCTGGGCCTGGTGTCCGGGCATGGACTCGGGGTGTGGCGGAGAGTCCTAATGGGTCACGGCCGAGCAGCAGCTCAAGCAGATCCCCTGGGAAGCCTGGATAGATGACAGGGAGAAGCAGAGAAGAAAGGGAAGGGTGGGAGGGGTGACAACAACATGCTAGCACAGGGACCAGAGGAATGGAAGATACTTTATACAGAACTCTTAATTGACCAAAGGGAGTTTGGTCGCATTCTTCCGTGCTTTACTGGGCTGATGCGTATTAGTTTGATTGGAGAAGGAGGAGTCTTGGTGTGCCACCTTCCTTCCGAACTTTAGTTAACCCATTCAGGCGTAACTCCGTGTTGTTTCTCAACACGACAGAAACCATTCTGCCCCCCACCGCTGTTCACACACTTAAACGTATATAACATATTCTGTATATAACATATTCTGTATATAACTGTCAGCTTCAAGTTACGTTATATAACACCACCCCCTGCTATGGTAGCATCTGTTTGGGGGGTATATAACATATTCTGTATATAACTGTCAGCTTCAAGTTACGTTATATAACACCACCCCCTGCTATGGTAGCATCTGTTTGGGGGGCATTTAACCCTAAAGATCCCAAACTTTTTTTAACAAAATATATCCTGGTGGTGGTGAATTTGGCTTTAAATGTGGAAGTATCTCGACGATTGTTCAGGACAAGCATGGCTAAATGAAAATGCTACAACATTGTGTGAATGCTATAAAAGTGTGTAAACATATTTTTGTTTATGTAAAGTCTTCAATTTGAAGACCACATTCTTGGAATGAATCCTCCGGGTCATTTCCTCCCACTGACCGCAGAGTCACTGGAACACTGGCTTCCTGTTTCTTTGTTAAAACAAACTCAGTATCTTCAAAATGCAAGAAGATATATCGAAATGATTGACTGGATTTCTACCATTCCATCCAGTCAATCATTTACCATTAGCTGAAAGAAATAGACAGTTATATCTGTTGGATGTCCTCCACAACCAAGTGGACTCTCTTGAGAAATATGCCTGCGATTGTTGCAATTAATCTTTTTCAGTGCGCTTTGGCTCTCAGCATAAATATTTGGCCTTGTTTGCGTCCCTTAGTAGAAGTGAAAGAGCATTCCAGGGATGTCGAGCCAGTCTCCCTCCTCCTGGGTTTACTTGTGACAGATCAGTGCAACTTTTCTCAGTGTGTAAGAGTGCCATCTGCCAAATATCTCACCTTGTCCCTGTCACACGGTAACAAGTGTTACCCAGAATGCTTCACGGTCGCCTTCCTCACCTGAATAATTCACGGAATCTGAAAGATTCCACAACGTTGACAGATGTTGTACACTCAGTTCCAGGGAAAACTCGTCTCACCTTGTCAGAATGTTTGTGGTTTGATTCAGGTACTGATATGAGGAGGTTTATCGCATGACTGCCTCAGGGGTCACGGATCTCTCTCCTGTCAGGCTACAGTTATGTGAATTGATTTATTGAAATCATACGTTGTGTGAGTTGAGGGCTGTTTATCTCCCCCTCCCTGAACACTCGCCTGTGAGGTGAAGCGACATGATCGGGGGGGGATCCCGGGGGTGATCCCGGGGGCTGTCTGGGTGAAGGGTCGAGGTCTTGTGGACGATGGCCGACACAAACAGCTGTATTCGCTGAGCTGTGTGGCCGTCTAAGGGAGGTTCCTTCCTGGCCTTGCTCCAGACAGCAGAGCCCCTCCTGCCCGGGGAGGGCTGGGGGGCCGGGGGAGGGCTGGGGGGGCCGGGGGAGGGCTGGGGGGGCCGGGGGAGGGCTGGGGGGCCGGGGGAGGGCTGGGGGGCCGGGGGAGGGCTGGGGGGGCTGGGGGGGCCGGGGGAGCATTCCAGAGGAGCCATCCAGTTTCTCCTTGAACCGTCATGGAAGCACGGCTGTCGCGAGGTGCCTGCATCAGACATCTCTGATCCCATCAGAGTGAGTTCAAACCACCCGGTACTGATCTGCAACTGGCCCACAGCCCGAGAAGTAGATCAACAACTTTTTTTTCTACATTCCATTTCTAACT
Source organism: Osmerus mordax (assembly GCF_038355195.1). Lineage (NCBI taxonomy): Eukaryota > Metazoa > Chordata > Actinopteri > Osmeriformes > Osmeridae > Osmerus > Osmerus mordax. The sequence goes on from NC_090075.1 coordinate 705,669, forward strand.
GTGGAGTTAAAGGGTAACTGAAGGCTCATTGTGCTTTTGACATGTAAAAACACATGAAAAATGTCCGTTTCTGGTTACACACAATCATTTCACCCCCTGCTGGACTAACATCTGTTTCTGTTGTATTTATTTACTGTATGTCAGTTCTTGAGACAACGTCTGAGCAACACAAGTAAAGCCTCTCCCTGCTGCCTTTTAGCTGCGTTTTCCCTCCTGAAACTCTGTGAGAAAAACTTGGACAAATAACTGGGCACTGCGCTGTGTTTTGCCTTAATATCCATGGAGATTCCGAAACTTTCTGCTTGGGTCTGTGTCGGAATGCATTCTCCCTCCTCTTCACTTTTCCACATAAATCAGGTCAATGTCCTCTAAATTTAGGTCTGCCATTGTGGTGGAACGACTCTCCTCTTCCTCTCAGTTTTGACAGTGAAGGGGGGGCCAGGGGGTAAGGCCGGGGGCCCAGGGGGCCGGGGGGCCGGGGGGGGGGTTCTTACCTTTACCCCAGTAAAAACCAAGACGATACCTCGCTCAGTTAACATCAGTCCAGGAAAGCTTTTAGTGTCATGTCAGTGTGGGATGTCTAAGAGGTAGACATGGACTCATCGTGGTGGACTGGGCTCTGTGTGATTCAGAGGAGGAACCTCTGACTGAGGCAGCCTCTCTTTCAGAGGAGGAACCTCTGACTGAGGCAGCCTCTCTTTCAGAGGAGGAACCTCTGACTGAGGCAGCCTCTCTTTCAGAGGAGGAACCTCTGACTGAGGCAGCCTCTCTTTCAGAGGAGGAACCTCTGACTGAGGCAGCCTCTCTTTCAGAGGAGGAACCTCTGACTGAGGCAGCCTCTCTTTCAGAGGAGGAACCTCTGACTGAGGCAGCCTCTCTTTCCAAGACTATAATCCCATCCCCCACTGGGGCAGTAGACACAGGAAGTGGTGAGATGATGACAGGAAGTGGTGAGATGATGACAGGAAGTGGCGAGGTGATTAGTCAAACCATGCAAGGTGTCTGGAATGACGTTGGGAGTCCTACCTCTGGAGCATTAATGTCTAGGAGGTAATTAATTACACAGCAACAATAACATCTACATTTATTACACTTAAAAAATTACATTTCAATTACAGTACCTAGTTTTTTAATGTAAAGTATGTGTAGCTTACTAAACTAAGTAATGTCAGGTTAGACACAAGACGTCAGGGAAATCAGTGCATAGGCCACATACAGCACACTCCTCTGTAATGTTATATCTGACATGTCCTGATTTACAGTTACCATTTACAGCTGCATTAAGCTTCCCCGTGGCTGGAACTCTGATGTAGTATGCTAAATGTGCTACAGTGATGTCGTTTAGTATAACTGTCACTTAAAATACTTACTATATGCGCGACTGTGATGTCGTTAACTAAATCTGACACAGGCGTCGTCCGAAGCTGTTTATATTTACAGACTGTGTCTGGCTTATTTAAGTGCCACATCTCTGCCCATGCGTGAATTACAATTATTTTCAAACTCCACTCCCTGATGATACACAGATTCATTTCTCAACCCTGCCAGTTTGTGGTATCAAAGAATGCTCGCTATGTTGGTCAGACAAGCTCGTAGATGAGAAACACACCTACAGTAAGAGTTAAATAGGTGGGAGGAATCAGTTGGAGAATTGAATGTTCACACCTCAGCATGCAAGAACCTGAAAAACCTTTTAATATAAACTGCTGCAATCCCTCCTTGTTTGTATCACGGTGAACACATCTCTGGTCGTCACGGCCGTGCCTCTGTGGGAGTCAGGAATGACCGGCATGTGCTCAGAAGGGCGGCATGCAGCGCTCCGGTTCACTCTGAAGGGTGACTGTTATTTGTGTTCGGTTGCAGACAGCACTGAGACTGTTAGCGCCGTGTGTTTTTCATCGTACTGGCCACGCAAGCTTGGGCCGCTAAGCCTTCCATAGAATTTGTACTATTTTGGAGGATGGAGCAGGCAAGGTTTAAAGGTTAAATTCCCTCAAAAGGCATGGCTCTCTGGGAATGTGTTTTACTGTTTCTGAGGACCAACTATTGTGTCGATGAGACTGTATGTCTATTCTGCCATCAGTAAGCTGTATATTGCCCTAACACGTAAATTGAACTATTTTTAATACTGTGATACAGTTGCTGGCTTGTTGAAATGTTACCACAGGAGGGGAAACAATGTTAGAGAGGTTAAGTGTGTTGTTTGTAGGCCTACTTGAGGAAAACACGACGCGTTGTCTGTCCCCGATAGGTAGAAGGCCTGCATGGCGATGAAGGGCACCGTCGCCAAACAGCTTCTTCGCCCGTAGCTCCTAGCAATCCCATCACGTGTGCAACAGAGGCCTTCCGTACGGGTGAGTGACAGAAATAACACTTACCACCTTGGAAAAATAGCCTAGGCCCGCAGGATCTCACAGGGAGCCGGGCCAAGCATCGTAGGTATCTGGGTGATGTCATGGGCTGGAGAATGTGGCAGTAACTCGATGCCAAACGCCTGGGATTGTCTCTCTGTTAGCAGGCTTTTCAAGTCCAAAACTGTCGGTTCTACTTTCCCGGAGGCCCAATGGTTCCCTTTATATGTTCATATTTGATATGACCCCTGTTGTCAGGCCCCGCAAACTGTTCTTGTTGTTGTTGATTATTCTAGTCTACTCCCGGGATGGAATAATATGTCTGAATGATTTCTAACCTTGCCACAGAAAGAGTGCTTTTAGTGAGATCTCAATTGAGGGGTCACGTTGTGAATGTTCTCGTGGGAGTGAAAAGAAACGCGTATCAATCGTTTCTTGGAAAGTATTTACACGGTTGATATGAACATTTGTGGAATTTCAACTATCCAGTTGAAGTAGGTATATAGCGGTGCAGAATATGGGATTGGGAATTCTCAGAATATGCAAACCTTTCCTCCTCCCTACTTGCTAAACCTAAAAACAGAAACGCTATAAACGCACGGGATCGTTAACAAGGCATGTGATTGTTTTCAATACATACTTTCACCTTTCCTATCATGTTAAGTATAGCAAACAGTAGGCCTAAATTAAGATGCATAAGGAACGCTGTGTTCACGCCTATTATGGTTGTGGTGGACCAACAGCAGCAGGGAACTACTGCTCCCTGCTGGCCACATGAACGAACTGCAGTTTCTGAATCTATTTCGGACAAGCCCGCCACGGCCTTGCGGATCCTCCCCGCGCCGAAAAAAAGAGTCTGAAGTCCAATCACGTCGCCGTTTTAGCAATTGTTCAACCCCCGTCAGTGGTTGGACGAAGGTTTTCGATTCCTTCTTGTCATTGGCCGAAAAACAGGGAGGTCCGTTTGTGAGGTCTGCATTCTTCCGGCTTAGCTGTGTGTTGTTGAAAAGAAAAGACGAATGGAAAAATTGTAACTCTGCAAATACGGTAGTCTATTTTGACAAAGTTTTGGTTTGAATGTATAATCAATTTCTCGCCCTTAGCAAATTGGTGGCCAGGGTTCAAATAGTGTTGTGCTGTGTTTTAGAAAAATTGCAAGGCATTTTGTTAGCTAGTAGCCTAGATACCTAGGCTATAACTGTTTATCTCACCAGCTAGCTTAGCTATCTGGTAGCTAACACATTAGCTAGATATCTAGAAATCTCCGTTACTGGTCACAGCGTGTACAGCTCGCTGTCGATATTCTGATAATAGCGTCAAAACGCTCAAAAGGTTTTCTACGTAGTTACATAGCAAGTTCATTTGACTCGAATAAAATTAATTGGCTAGGTGGCTCGCTCTTTTTAATGGTAGCAGCTTTTCAGCTAGTCAATGTGTACTGTTAGCAATTTAGCTACCAACACCCACACATCGATATTTAACACAAGGTTATCACATAATGTAATGTTACATGTGAGGTACATTCGGACCGGTTCCAAATGCAAACAGGCGAATTGGAATGATAATTTCGCTGAAACGTTTAAGTTGCACGTCTTGGTTGCATTGAATCGAATCAGTGTACTCGTTCATTCTATACTTGTATAATAGGCTGGCATCTTGCTAGTCGGCTAATCCGCACTCTCCTCTTTTACGTTTAGGTTGTGGAATAACGGAAGATGAGTTCTCAGCAGTTCCCGAGACACGGAATGCCCGCTTCTGGAGGAGGGCCTCCCCAGATCCCGGGCGGAAACTTGGTGCCTTTAAACCCGTCACCAAACCAGCCAGGTGCTGAATAACCCGCCTGCTGTCAAGCTACTCAGCAATAACAACATTAGCTTCTTAGCTAGCTTGTCAGAACCGTATCCGTGCGTCTGTAGTCCAACGGGTTTTTCTGGTTCTCAGCAGGAGGAGATGCGGAGGGCAGCCGTGATGCTGATCATGGGCCGCAAGATCGGCCGCCCAGCGGCGGCGGCGGAGGAGCAGCGCTCTCGTTCAGGGAGGACAAGCAGGAGACGGTGATGGTGCGGCCCTACCCGCAGGTCCAAGCCCACGGCCCCCCCCAAGGTCTTCCCCAGCAGCTCCCCATTCAGCCCGGCCCTCCAGTCACAGTGTCAGCAGGTCCCATCCACCTGCCCCAGGTGACAGGTCAGCCCACTGCCCTCACAGAGGGCCAGATGAAGGTAAACAGAGCCCCTCTTCTGCAGCACATGTATGTAACCAAAGTGAAGGGGGGAGAAAATAAAGTGAATTTTTTGGGGGGGTTCAAGGCTGTCCTGAAGTCACCGATCCCCAGTCGTCTCATTGCCCCGGCGCCGGCTTTGAACCAGGGCCACCTCCCCGTCCCCTCCAAGGTGCCCGGACACATCACGGTCACTTTGGAGAGCAGCATCGCTCCGACTCCTTCCATCCCCGTGGCAACCATCAGTAGCCAGCAGGTGACTGCCCTGCTCATTGGCTCTGTACGTGAAGAGTTCCAGAGTTCTATTGGTCGCTAACGATCTAGGCTTTTTTTTTTGTGTTCCAGGGTCACTCAAGTAACCTGCACCATCTGATGCCTGCTAACATCCAGATTATCAGGAGTAGTGCCCCGGCCCTGCAGATTGGGGCCACCGCCGGCCCTTCACAGACATTCACCTCCCATCTACCCAGAGGTATGACAGCATTAGGAGGAAGGGTGTCAGGAAAGTCTGGCTTGATTTTTTAACCATCACTGCCTTTTATGCAGTCTTTTCTGTTGACTGATCAGTAAAGTTGTGTGTGTGTGTGTCCAGGGGCGGCTGCTGCAGCCGTCATGTCCAGCTCTAAAGGTGCCACGGTTCTGCGTCCAGCATCTGGAGCCGGGGCGGGGCCGGGCCAGCCCACCGTTCAGCACATCCTCCACCAGCCCACCCAGGTGCCTCAGCTCTGCTCCTGGTCATGCAGGGAGGGGTGGAGCGCAGGGGGAGGGGTGGAGCGCAGGTGGAGGGGTGGAGCGCAGGGGGAGGAGTGGAGCGCAGGGGGAGGGGTGGAGCGCAGGGGGAGGGGTGGAGCGCAGGGGGAGGGGTGGAGCTCAGTAGTTACAGCATATCTGCAGATCTAGAGGTCCCAGGTTCAACCCCCCCCCCCCCCCCCCCCCCACCTATAAACATATTTTGTCTTCTTATTCAGGGAATGTCTACTTGACAGTTTCTATAATTTGACTCTACATGTGACCCATGGCTCCTAACCCTCTCCTCCCTTGCTGTGCCCCCCAGACCCGTCCCCCTGTCACCACCTCCTCAGCGGTGCTGCCCACCGTGGTGACCCCCATCTCTGTCAGCAGGACGCAGGGCCCCATCAGCAGTCCTGCCGTCACACACTCCACTGAGATGGTGCACGCGTGAGTACAGGGGCCCGGACTGGGAGGGGGGGCTCCAGGGTGGGAGGGGAGGCTCCAGGGTGGGAGGGGGGCCTCCAGGGTGGGAGGGGAGGCTCCAGGGTGGATATCAGGGTTATCTTGGAGGGGGGACTCAAGTGGATATGGGGGTGATTTTGGCTCAGAATGAGAAAGGTGGGGCCTGACCTTTTTTTTACAAAGCCTGACTGAAGGACACTGTGTTAGTGGATCGTCCAGCAGCATCAACACTTCTGACTCAGACGTCCTGTCTGGTCTGAGAGGGGCACCAGCTGCTTTTCCTCCATGTCTGATCGGAGGCCGTGAGGCTGCCAGCTGGTCATGTGTCCTATGCTGTGTTGCAGCCGTCCAGGGCTGACCATCCACCCTCCCCCGGCCACCATCAGCATCCAGCGGCCCCAGGCCAGCAGGGACACGGCCACACGCATCACCCTACCCTCCCACCCCCCCATCGTGGCCCAGAAGCCCCAACCGCCCCATGCCATGACCCAGGTTAGACGCCCTCCACACATTTCTGAAATGTTTGACGTCACAGGCGTCCGTGTGTGTGGATGCTGACCCTCCTCCCTCCGTTCTGCTTCCGTCCTCAGAAGTCCATCTTCAGTTCTGTGACGCCCGTCGCTGCAGCCACTGTGGCTCCCATCGTCGCCACAAACACCGTCCCCGCCACAACCACCACAGGTGAGGCAGGGCAGAGGCCTGGAGGCAGGGCAGAGGCCTGGAGGCAGGGCAGAGGCCTGGAGGCAGGGCAGAGGCCTGGAGGCAGGGCAGAGGCCTGGAGGCAGGGCAGAGGCCTGGAGGCAGGGCAGAGGCCTGGAGGCAGGGCAGAGGCCTGGAGGCAGGGCAGAGGCCTGGAGGCAGGGCAGAGGCCTGGAGGCAGGGCAGAGGAGTACAGCCAGCCTCCTCCCTCTAACTAACCCCCGTGTCGTCTCTCTCAGGATCTGTGCCACACACCCAAATGAACAGTAGCACCATCGTCACCATGACGATGCCCTCTCACTCCTCCCACGCCACCGCAGTGACCACGTCTGCCATCCCCGTTGGTAAGCACGTCCAGGACACACACACACACACACAAACGCAACAGGACACATTTTGGACAGCAGTATTAGCATGTAGCTGACGTCCTGTGTGTTTGCACCCACAGCCAAGGTGGTGCCCCAGCCCATAGCCCACACCTCCCCTCGCATCCAGCCGGACTATCCTGGGGAGCGAACCAACCTCATCTCCATCTCTGGACATCACTCCTCCCCCAACCCCGTTACCATGGAGGCCAGGAGCGACAACAGGTACGTCCCTAGGAGCCTCTGATGTGGCCACCTCACTTCCTGTCAGATGGACCTCTGATGTGGCCACCTCACTTCCTGTCAGATGGACCATTTTCAAGCCTCATGTTTTTGGGAAGATATCAGGGCTTGATCTATTCTGAGGACACTGTCATACTGTGTTGATGACATGAGATGTTGAGGGTGCGTTTGATCCGAGAGATGGTGCTTCCCTCCTCCAGGCCGTCGGTTCCAGTCCAGTTCCAGTACTTCCTGCCAACCTACTCCCCGTCCCCGTACCCTCTGACCCACACCTACACCCCCATCACCAGCTCTGTGTCCACCATCCGCCAATACCCAGGTACACACACCCAGTACCCAGGTACACACACACACACACGGTACCCAGATGCGCACACACACCCAGTACCAAGATACACACACACACACACACACAGTTTGTGTTTGCTCCTGTCTAATAACCCCCCCTCCCCCTCCCCCCAGTGACCCCCCAGGCTCCCAGCTCTGCCCTCCCCACCTCCGGGGGGGTTGGCATGGCGACCACAGTCCACCTCAACCCCATGCAGCTGATGGGTCTGCAGTCTGCCCAGATCAGCACCCAGGGCATTCAGCCTGCACCAATGGCAGCCCAGGGCATTCAGCCTGCACCAATGGCAGCCCAGGGCATTCAGCCTGCATCAATCGGAGTGCAGGGCCTGCACACCTCTGCACCTATCAGCACGCAGGGGATTCAGCAGGCACCAATCACAGCACAGCAGCAGCAGCCTCAGTCTGATGCCAAACCTCCAGGTAATCATTCAGAAAAATATACATGTAGAGCCGTGGCCAAAAGTTTTGGGAGCAACATACATTTTGTGTTTGCAAAGCTTGCTGGGCCTTGGCATAAAATGACTGCTAACATAATTTCAGTAAGTCATATCATCAGCACAGGGGAAAGTGTGAACTAGTTCTAGCCACCTGAAATCACTGTCATTCTGATTGGATTTTAAGAGCAGATTGACTGCTGTAAAAGAGGGGACTATTTGCATATATTGAAAATGTTAGCTCCAAAAAAGCTTAAAAAAATATGAAATGTGCCTTATTGTGATTCAAGTATTCTATAGAAACGTGAAAACATTTTCCTCAAATACTGAACCAGCAAACTTTGCAAAACATAACATTTGTCATTGCCAAAACTTATGGCCACGACTGTATTATTGGTTTAACAGCTACCCCGTCATTGGGTATATCTCAGTGGTTGAGCATTGATCAAGAGGTCACAGGTTCGAATCCCCCCAGACATTACTGTACTACTTTGGATAAAAGCTACTAAACGCTGTGTGTCCTCTCCTGCAGGCGTGGTGCTGGCAGACGGCTCCACCTTCGTGGCGGGCACCATCGGCAACACGTTCAGCAGCTCGCAGGCCGTGGCAACCATGGTGCAGACACACCCCCAGGCCGGGGTGGGTGGGGCCCCCACACTAGTCTCCTCCCCTCGGCCTAGCATCCTCCGCAAGAAACCAGCCAATGAGAGGTGAGGTCATGAGAGCATTGTGGAGATCTCCTGGGTGAAATGTGACATTCTATATGTTCTGATGTTGTGTGGTTCCTGGTTTGGATGTTGTGTGGTTCTGATGCTGGTTCTGCTGCTGGTTGTGTTGCAGCTGTGTGCGTAAGAGCCTGATAGCAGTGCAGCCGGGCGAGGTCGGCGGGGGCAGGGTGGAGGCTGGCCTCAGAGGGGCCGGGTCCCCTCGGCCTTCAGGGTGAGGCTCCAGCACTGACCACTTTACTGTCCTGGGGATATTTTTTTAACGATTTTAGACAGCTATTATAACACGTTAACAAATCACAAAGTGAAACAAGATTTATACAGTTTGGAGGGAACCTTTTACAGAGAGCATAGTAAACTGTCCTGTCTAACCCCCTCACCCTTCCTCCTCCCTCAGTGTCAAACCCAAAGCGGAGGTCCACATGACCATGGCCCCTCCCGTCATGGCGACGGTGGAGGCCCTGCCCTCCCAGGGTGTGGAGCAGCAAGCAGCCTCCTCCCCCGCCCAGCACCTGTCCCAGGCCATCCCCACCCTGCTGGCCCCCCAGGGCCCCGCACCGCCCTCCCAGCCCAGCTCCGTGCTCTCTGCCCTGCCCGCCTCCCTGGCCGTCACCCCCCCCGCCCCCGCCTCCATGGCCAACACGGTGGCCTCCCCCACCCAGCCCGCGGCCAGCAGCACGGCCGCCTGCGCCTCCAGTGCCGTCCTGGCGGACATCAAGATCAAGCAGGAGATGGAGCCCATGGACACGGCTCAACCAGGTACGGACTACACCTCCCAGAATACCTTGGTCATATATCACAGCCGTTGTAGATGTACAGATGCGAAACAGAAGCCACGATTGTAGTTTGTTAGCGAGACAGAAGTCATGATTGTAGTTTTTTCCCCTCTCCCCAGTGTCCAGCGGGTCCTTGTTGTCGCCCCCCGGCCTGGGCGGCCCGCCCTCCTCCCTGGGCGGCCCTCTCTCGGGGGAGCTGATCCCCGGGGCGTCGCCCAGGAAGAAGCCCCGCAAGCAGCAGCACGTTATCTCCACGGAGGAGACGGAGATGGTGGAGGCCACCAGCACGGACGAGGACCGCGCCTCGGGGAGGGTGCTGGGCCGGCCGGACCGCAGGGAGTCTCCCCCCAGGGAGTATGTGGGTACGTGTCTCCCCCCGTGTCTCCCCCCAGGGAGTATGTGGGTACGTGTCTCGCGGAGGTAGCCAGAGGTCAGCGGGCGTGTTGAAGTGGCCGTGTTGCTGACATGGCGTAATGTTGTCTGTGCCCCTCCCAGATGAGGAGGGGGTGCGTTACGTGCCGGTACGCCCGCGCCCCCCCATCACCCTGCTCCGCCACTACCGCAACCCCTGGAAGGCAGCCTATCACCACTTCCAGAGATACAGCGACATCCGGGTCAAAGGTCAGCGCATCTGCACCTGTCTTAAAGTTGGAGCATTTTATTCATTCTGCAGATCCTTTTATCTAATGCGACTACCATCATCTTTTAATGCTTCTGCTGTCCTCTCCCTCAGCACAGTGAACTTGAGGGGAGAGGGCGGAGGGGAGAGGGCGGAGGGGAGAGGGCAGAGGGTGGAGAGCGAGCTGTGTCCTGATGCTGATGATGATGATGATGATGTGCTGTTTCAGAGGAGAAGAAGGGCTCCCTGCAGGACATGGCGAACCAGAGGGGCGTGGTGTGTCGGGCGCAGGGCTGGAAGATCCACCTGTGTGCCGCTCAGCTCAGACAGCTGGTGAGTTCTGGGAGGGATCGGGGAGGGATTTGTGGGGGCATGTTTCACAGGTTAGGGTCAGAGGTGCAGCCTAGTATTCCCAGGTGAAAGACTTGGTTCGACCTGTAGTGTCTCTGAGCTGTGACCCCTGCCCTCTGTGACCCCCCCCAGTCCAGTCTGGAGCATGACGTGTACACCAGACTGACCACCCTGCAGGAGGGCCTCATCCCAAAGAAGAGGGCCGGGGCGGACGACGACCTGCACCGCATCAATGAGCTCATACAGGTGACTCCTTCCTGTTCATCAGATCACTTCCTGTATCACTTTCTGTATCACTTCCTGTGTCACTTCCTGTGTCACTTCCTGCATTACTTCCTGCATCACTTCCTTTATCACTTCCTGCATTACTTCTCCTGTATCACTTCCTCTAAATGTCCTGCCGGCCTCACCATCATCTGTACACTGTAAGATGTGCTTCTGAAGTGGTTGTGTGTGTGTGTGGCCAGGGTAACATGCAGCGCTGCAAGCTGGTGATGGATCAGGTGACGGAGGCCAGAGACACCATGATGAAGGTGCTAGACCACAAGGAGAAGGTTCTGAAGCTGCTGAATAAGACCACGGCCGTCAAGAAGTCCTCCAAGCTGAAGCGCAAGGAGCGGGCATAGACAAGGATGTCTGCGAGGCCCTCCTCACCCCCCCCTCCACCCCACACCCCCCCCACCCCACCTTGGGAGGAAGGAGAGAGCTGCTCTGAACTTGGTGCTAAGATTTGCTGCGCACAATCGCCTTCCGCATGTCCCTGGCTGAGGCTGGGAGGAGGGGAGGCAGGGGCTCGCTGGCCGGCGTCTCCCCAGGAAGGGAGGGCCTCGCTGGGGAGACGGCGACCAGCAGAGAGCCTCCGCTGAGTCCGGACTGGCTGATTGGCTGATGAACCCCGACAGTTTTGTTTATTTTGTAGTTTTTTTGGGGGGTGGGGTATGTTCCATAAAGACACTTGTTTTGTAGTTTTGAAAATAAGTTTGTTAATGTTGCCTTTTTTTCTTTCTGTGGAGGGACGGGGGATGGGGAGGGGAGGGTTAGTGGCAGTGGGCTGTGTGTCTCTGATCAAGCTTCTGTGAGAGGGATGTTTGTGTGTCAGTGAAAAGACCCAGGCATGCTTTGGTAGTGGTGTAGGACATCCCCGTTCAACCATGGCTACCATGGCTACCGTTCAACATGTAAAGGTTTGGCTGCTCTGTTGCCTCGGTGACACAACGACCTGACCATCCTAGACACAAGATCTGACCCTCACACTCACCGCACACACTCACACACACACACACAAACGGACACACACATGCCACACACTCATACACATGTCAAACACGCAACCTCTGCTTATTTACCTGGTATTTATTTTAAACCTTGTTATTCTTTTCAATTGACATGCCCATCGTAGACAAAATGATGCACCAGTAAGCAGTGCACGGTGTTCTTGTCAGGGAAGGCTGGGGTGACGGCCTCTCTCAGCCTGCTGGGGGGACAGCCTCTCTCAGCCTGCTGGGGGGACAGCCTCTCTCAGCCTGCTGGGGGGACAGCCTCTCTCAGCCTGCTGGGGGGACAGCCTCTCTCAGCCTGCTGGGGGTACAGCCTCTCTGTCTGCTGGGGGTACAGCCTCTCTGTCTGCTGGGGGGACGGCCTCTCTGTCTGCTGGGGGGACAGCCTCTCTGTCTGCTGGGGGGACGGCCTCTCTGTCTGCTGGGGGGACAGCCTCTCTGTCTGCTGGGGGGACAGCCTCTCTGTCTGCTGGGGGGACAGCCTCTCTCTGTCTGCTGGGGGGACAGCCTCTCTGTCTGCTGGGGGGACAGCCTCTCTGTCTGCTGGGGGGACAGCCTCTCTGTCTGCTGGGGGGACAGCCTCTCTGTCTGCTGGGGGGACAGCCTCTCTGTCTGCTGGGGGGACAGCCTCTCTCTGTCTGCTGGGGGGACAGCCTCTCTGTCTGCTGGGGGGACAGCCTCTCTCTGTCTGCTGGGGGGACAGCCTCTCTCTGTCTGCTGGGGGGACAGCCTCTCTGTCTGCTGGGGGGACAGCCTCTCTGTCTGCTGGGGGGACAGCCTCTCTCTGTCTGCTGGGGGGACAGCCTCTCTGTCTGCTGGGGGGACAGCCTCTCTCTGTCTGCTGGGGGGACAGCCTCTCTGTCTGCTGGGGGGACAGCCTCTCTGTCTGCTGGGGGGACAGCCTCTCTGTCTGCTGGGGGGACAGCCTCTCTCTGTCTGCTGGGGGGACAGCCTCTCTGTCTGCTGGGGGGACAGCCTCTCTCTGTCTGCTGGGGGGACAGCCTCTCTCTGTCTGCTGGGGGGACAGCCTCTCTGTCTGCTGGGGGGACAGCCTCTCTGTCTGCTGGGGGGACAGCCTCTCTGTCTGCTGGGGGGACAGCCTCTCTGTCTGCTGGGGGGACAGCCTCTCTCTGTCTGCTGGGGGGACAGCCTCTCTCTGTCTGCTGGGGGGACAGCCTCTCTCTGTCTGCTGGGGGGACAGCCTCTCTGTCTGCTGGGGGGACAGCCTCTCTGTCTGCTGGGGGGACAGCCTCTCTGTCTGCTGGGGGGACAGCCTCTCTGTCTGCTGGGGGGGACAGCCTCCCTGTCTGCTGGAGGGACAGCCTCTCTGTCTGCTGGGGGGACAGCCTCTCTGTCTGCTGGGGGGACAGCCTCTCAGCCTGCTGGGGGGACAGCCTCTCTGTCTGCTGGGGGGACAGCCTCTCTGTCTGCTGGGGGGACAGCCTCTCTGTCTGCTGGGGGGACAGCCTCTCTGTCTGCTGGGGGGACAGCCTCTCTGTCTGCTGGGGGGACAGCCTCTCAGCCTGCTGGGGGGACAGCCTCTCTGTCTGCTGGGGGGACAGCCTCTCTGTCTGCTGGGGGGACAGCCTCTCAGCCTGCTGGGGGGACAGCCTCTCTGTCTGCTGGGGGGACAGCCTCTCTGTCTGCTGGGGGGACAGCCTCTCAGCCTGCTGGGGGGACAGCCTCTCTGTCTGCTGGGGGGACAGCCTCTCTGTCTGCTGGGGGGACAGCCTCCCTGTCTGCTGGAGGGACAGCCTCTCTGTCTGCTGGGGGGACAGCCTCTCAGCCTGCTGGGGGGACAGCCTCTCTGTCTGCTGGGGGGACAGCCTCTCTCAGCCTGCTGGGGGGACAGCCTCTCTGTCTGCTGGGGGGACAGCCTCTCTGTCTGCTGGGGGGACAGCCTCTCAGCCTGCTGGGGGGACAGCCTCTCTCAGCCTGCTGGGAGAGGTCTCGACAGCCTCCGCAGGACTCTGAAAGGGCCTGAGGTGACGTGATCATCTGGAGGGTCTGGTAGTGTTGTGTCTGGACAGTGACAGGGTGTCTGGACAGTGACAGGGTGTCTGGACAGTGACAGGGTGTGTGGACAGTGACAGGGTGTCTGGACAGTGACAGGGTGTCTGGACAGTGACAGGGTGTGTGGACAGTGACAGGGTGTGTGGATGTGTGCAGAATGGTGAGCAGGGGTTCACTTGCAACATAAAGAAAACCTGCTTTGAATTGTCCAGCCTTTGTAAATGGGTATCATGGAGTGATTGATCACAAAACATATTTGATTTGGTTTAAAGAAGGCTGACGGTGTGGGAGCGAGTGTAATTAGAACGCAAGACTGTGTTTCAATGTAAAAGGCTGTACATGTGTTTCTTGTTTTTGTTGTTGCCATAGGCAACAGTACAGGCCTTTTTAAAGTTTTGTACTTTGTGTGTGATGTGGCACTTCATCTCCAGGACTGTTAAGAGAAGATGTTGCACAAGATGAATGTGCTGGGAGACATCTAGCTGTTGTGCATTGTTTGTCTGTGTATATTCAATAAAGCCAATTCATGACTACAACACCTTGAAAATACCTTGCGGTCAATGTAATTACTGAAATGATTCTCTTCCCTGTGTGTGCGAGCGGTAACAGGTAGATGGAGATGCTATAGCACTGTGATAACTCGACCGTTTTAGCTGCATCAGTGACTGCTCTGGCCAGGAAGACTCATCTGAAGGTGAGCACAGGTGAGAGATGGATGTTACCTCAGCGCCAGGGAAACCTGGAGGTAAACAAACATCTGATAACACCAGAACAGGACCGCACCCTGACTCCCAGGACCACAGCTCTGCACCCTGACTCCCAGGACCACAGCTCTGCACCCTGACTCCCAGGACCACAGCTCTGCACCCTGACTCCCAGGACCACCAGGTTCCACCCTGGCTCCTGCTGGACTCTGGAGCTGGGTGGTGGCTGTTGTATCACTGTAGTGTTTCTGTAAACATCTATCTGCTACCTGAGTTAGCATGGTCTCATGGTACAACCAGGACATTCTTATCCTCTTCTAGCCTCAGATATTTACAGCATAATTGCCCTTCCTGTCAGTGTGTCAAGCCTGAGTTTATACCTCCCAGTGATGTCAGAGTCCAAAGTTTAGGCCGATAGTTTACTAAAACATTGTTCACGTAACGGAAATGTAAAAAATTGGGGGGAAAGGAATGATCAAATAAAATAAATTAGAAACTAGATTTTTTTCTATTTCGATGTTATGTTTTGTTCAACAGGTCGACCCAACCCTCCCAGCCTGCTCGGTCCCTGTCCCTCCTCCCCCCCTCCACCTGGGCGTGACCCCTGAAGGGTACACCTGGGTGATTCTGCTCTCGACAGAACGAGAGCAAAGTCAAACAGCCATAAACGTGTGGCATGTTGGACTGGCCATCTGCTTCCTTTTTCAGAGCAGCTTTGGTGGATTACGAGGCCAGGCGCTCGCTGGGACAGGAGCACAGGATCGCCACAGCAAGAAACACCACAGCAAGAAACACCACAGGATCTCCACAGCAAGAAACACCACAGGTAAACACAACAGGTAAACACCACAGCAAGAAACACCACAGGAAATTTTTATCTTAAGATCCGTATATGTTTATTGTTTGCACTTTCCTGCCACAGTAAATTCAGTGTTTGTGTAAACCTACATGGCGAATGAACCAGATTCTGATTCGACTAAACACCAGAAGGTGCCTGTGGTTTTGTATGATGCTTCAATACCATGTGGGTAGCCTGAACTTTCAGTGAAGCAGATGAGATTATCTTAAAACTGTTATGAAACGTCATTCATTATTTGTTTGTGCTCCCTATCCTGTGAGAGCTTAGATATGCGTTTGAAGTTGTATTTATACGTTTTGAAGTCTATGTGCTTTTATGCATTAATTCATCTCCAAGGAAAATTCCAAGGCGAACATGTTTAATGGGGTTAATGATCTGATGAATGATCTTACTGTAACAGGGGTGGTTATGACACCGGAGTACTGCTGTGTCTTATCCTTAGTGATTATAATGTGGCCCTGGCAGTCAGGTGTCAGAATCAGGTTTATCATAACAGGGAGTGGCATGGTAGCCATTCCTCACCCAGCATACGCTGACGCCCTTGTCCCTGACCCGCAGGCTGGACGCAAGAAGACTTCAGCCATGGTGGTTTTGAGGGAGGTAAGATAATCAGAGATTATTATCGTGCCTTGTGAGTTGTGATCCGTCGGTAATGTAGAAAGGTGAAAGTGTAACGTACAGACCTGAGTGTTGGTGTCTTACTGTCCACCTCTGCTTCCCTTCTCCAGGGGGACTTTGTGTGGGTGGACTCTGGAATAGGAGTGCCTATAGGGGCTGAGGTCAAGCTCACAGACAAGGGACAGTTGCAGCTGATTGATGATGAAGGAAAGGTACAATCTGAAAGGATTTCGGAATAGAACCCTCTATGGAGTTCCATTAAGAACCCTTGTGAGGTTCCGAGAGGGACCTCACAGAGCTGAAAAGAGTTCTGTGTGGAACCATAGGATTCTGTCTGGTTCTGCTTGTCGAAACATTCCTGCTGTTCCCCATGGTCCTCAGTTACACTTCATGTGGATTCTGTACAACAATAGGCCAGGGGTCAGCATGGGTTTGACCAGACGGAAGCCTGCAGTCCTGTGCTGTACTCAGTGACGGTTATCTTCTCTCCCACCAGGAGCACAAGATCAACAAGAAGAAGGAGGCCAGCCTGCGACTGATGCACCCCACCTCGGTGAAAGGTGTGGATGACATGATCCGGCTGGGGGACCTCAACGAGGAGGGGTTGCTCCGAAACCTGTTCATCCGCCATAAGGACGGAATCATCTACGTAGGTCCCTGCTGCGGGGGAGAGATTTGAAGTCTGGTGATCCAAAGGGAGGGCTGGGGGGGTTTAGTTGAGGTGTAGCAAACTAGTCTGGAAAATGGACCATCTGTTTTTAAACATGATATGTGGGTAAAACAGCTAAATGTTTATACTACTAGTTTTCAGGCATTCTTAGTGTGGGCTTGGTGGTTCGAAAACTATATTCCTTTCGATTCAGTAAATGAGTTCACTGTCAGACTTTGCCCTGTGGTTTGATCAGTGTGGTTTGTCTCCATGGAGACGAATGAGCCGCTGTTTGGAAATAACATCCCACTGTTTCCATACAATGAACTTTATTGTCCCGCTCAGGGAAATTTGTCTGGGTCTCTGTGGTGCATCATAAATGCCTTGACAGTCACAATAACAACAAACAATACATCCTCAGCCAAACATTATCAATAGTTACATAACAGTATTGCACATATCCCATAACATAACACATACATACACCTCATAATAATACATGCTAAAAGATCACCGTAATAAAGGCACTATAAAAATTATTACATAGATTTCATCCTCAAGCAGCATTGAGAAATTTTATGGAAGTTGGAACAAATGAGTTCTTAAAACGGTTGAGTTTGCAGTAAGAGACTCTATATCGCCTCCCTGAGGGTAGGAGGTCATACTCTGTCATGCCAAGGTTCTACAACACAAACATTCAAGAACGCAACTAATATGTCTCATACATTAACACCATAACCATGCTCTATTACAGATTTTACTTGTATTTTATTTTATATAAAGTAAAATAATAAAGAAATAGTTTAGAGAGTCGGAAGATTTGACACCTCCAAAGCAGAAGTGTTACCACAGTGTGTTGGGGTAGGTCACAGGGTTCATGCTCTGCTAGAGAACGTGATCTCTTGATCTAACATACACCCACACACACTCCAGTCACACACTCCTTCCTCACACACACACACACACCCTCACACACACACACACACCTGATGGCTGCTGTGTGCTCAGACCTTCACAGGCTCCATCCTGGTGGCAGTGAACCCTTACCAGGTGCTCCCCATCTACACCATGGAGCAGGTGCAACTGTACACCGACCGGCGCATGGGAGAGCTGCCCCCTCACGTGTTCGCCATCGCAGACAGCTGCTTCTTCAACATGCGCCGCAACCGCAAGGACCAGTGCTGCGTCATCAGGTCAGACACACACACATTCTCTGTTCCTGATACCCTTTCTGGCCACAAAAAGCTCTACTGTACGTGTGTTAGGGTTGAGATGTGTTTGAGGAGGAGTGGTGCAGGTGGTTCTGTGGTGCAGGTGGAGGTGGGGCTCAGCAGGTGTGTGTGTCCTCTCCCCCAGCGGTGAGTCGGGGGCTGGGAAGACTGAGAGCACCAAGCTGCTGCTGCAGTTCCTGGCGGCCGTGAGTGGACAGCACTCCTGGATTGAGCAGCAGATCCTGGAGGCCAACCCCATCCTGGAGGGTGAGCAGCCAATCACTTATTTACATACTTAGATACTGCCGCTCTACAGATTAATATGTCCCAGAGTTGTAATTCATGTCTGTGTCTGGATCCCAGTAAGACTTAGACTGTGGTTGTCGACCCGCACACACGGACACACATCAGTGGGGTACTTCATTGGTTCCCTTTCGATCGAGGTTGACATCTCCCGCCTTGTTTAAGTACAACCCCTTTCCCTGGTGGCTAAACTGGATTTAATCCAACAGCCTTTGGTAACGCCAAGACCGTCCGCAACGACAACTCCAGCCGATTCGGCAAGTACATCGACATCAGCTTCACCAAATCGGGAGCCATCGAGGGCGCTCGCTTCGAGCAGTACCTGCTGGAGAAGTCTCGCGTCTGTCGTCAGGTGAGCGGAAACACCTTCAGAGGGAGACGTTTAACTTCCTGTTCCAGAACTACAGGAGATGAAGAGTAGGAGTTTAACTTCCTGTTCCAGAACTACTGGAGATGAAGAGTAGGAGTTTAACTTCCTGTTCCAGAACTACAGGAGATGAAGAGTAGGAGTTTAACTTCCTGTTCCAGAACTACAGGAGATGAAGAGTAGGAGTTTAACTTCCTGTTCCAGAACTACAGGAGATGAAGAGTAGGAGTGTTGTGTGTGTTGATGTGGAGGCTGTTAGAGCGAGGGAGTAACAACAGGATCTATCTGGGGGATGAGGATAGGGCTAGCTCAGTGGTAAAGTAACCACCAGCGACCAGTCCCAGATTCAAATCCCCCCGTACGTTACGTGGGACTAAATCATCTGCTAAATGAGCACATGTATGTGAACGTGTTTGACTTAATGTACTGGATACAAACAGGAGTGTGGAGATGAGAAGTAAGTTTCTCTTGTTGTGTGTCTCTGGGCAGGCTGCAGAGGAGAGGAACTACCACATCTTCTACTGCATGCTGATGGGGATGACAGCCGAGCAGAAGAAGATCCTGTCACTAGGGAACGCTTCTCAATATCTTTACCTGACCATGGTACCATCACAACACACCTGTTATGTATTTACCTGACCATGGTACCATCACAACACACCTGTTATATCTTTACCTGACCATGGTACCATCACAACACACCTGTTATATCTTTACCTGACCATGGTACCATCACAACACACCTGTTATATCTTTACCTGACCATGGTACCATCACAACACACCTGTTATATCTTTACCTGACCATGGTACCATCACAACACACCTGTTATATCTTTACCTGAACATGGTACCATCACAATACTGATAAGATGTATTCGACTGACTCACCCCCCCCCCCCCCCCAAAAAAAGTCAATTTACCGATCATTGTGATTTTGCGTCAGCTTCGACAAAACTTCTGTTAAACAGTTGTGAATGTGTTGCCAGGGTAACTGCACCAGCTGTGAGGGGCGGGATGACGTAAAGGAGTACGCCCACTTCCGCTCTGCCATGAAGATCCTCATGTTCTCTGAGAACGACTGGTGGGAGATCTCCAAGCTGCTGGCCGCCATCCTTCACCTCGGCAACGTGGCCTTCGAAGGTCTGGAGATCCTTACCCGTTACTGTGGGAAAACAGCAGCTTGTCTCTGCTGAACTCTACTGCACTCTACTGCACTCTTTTGCACTCTACTCTACTCAGCTAACCTCCAACCTTTCTTTCATCCTTCCAGCCACCATCTCCAATAACATGGAAAGCTGTGAAATCCTCTCCTCTTCTCATTTCACTGTGGCCAGCAGTCTACTGGAGGTAAACGCACCTGACTCGGTCCTGTCAGAACACTAAAGTCTGAATTATACTACTCCGTTTTCACAGAGACGGACACAGGGAACACCCTCTCCAATGTTGCCCTCTCCGAGCCCCTCGGAGAGCTCTATGTGCACCTCCTGATTTTCCTGACTATCCGTCCGCTAGTCCGTCATTTTACGGATACCCCTTGGCTGTGATTGGTCCGCAATGGGTTCCACACACAAAGACGTCATGAGGCTTCAAAAACATTGCTCCACCTACTTTTCTGGCGGTGAATTGTTTTCAGCACCACAGCCTTCGGAGTACTATAAATTCAACGAATCCGTCCGACTCCGTTTGTCTGTCTGTCCGTAACGGAGTCGGAGTAGTATATTTCGGCCTTTAAGCCTTCCCTCAGACTTGTGCGTACAGACAGTGGGGTGTTATAGAGCTGCATCATATAAACAGCCACTGGCCTGACAGGTGGTCGTGTGTGTGGTGTGTGGTGTGTGTGGTGTGTGTGTGTGGTGTGTGTGTGTGCAGGTGGACCCCAGGGCCCTGGAGACGAGCCTCATCAAGCGCTCCTTCATGACCACCAAGGAGAGTGTCACCAAGCCCCTCACCTCCGCCCAGGCCCTCGACGGCAGGGACGCCTTCGTCAAAGTAACACACAGCACGATGTTACACTGGAAGGACTAGTAGTAATGTTGTGTTGAAATAAAAAATAAAAGGGATTATATATCATTGTTATTCTTTTACACGTTCCTCCTCGTCCAGGCCATCTACGGGAGGCTGTTCATCTGGGTTGTTGACAAGATCAACAGCGCAATTTACAAGCCCCAACCCGATGACGCCAACTACATCCGTCAGTCCATCGGCCTGCTCGACATCTTTGGCTTTGAGAACTTCAAACACAACAGGTCAGCGTTGCTGTCGGGGTCATAGGTTTCTTTATACCCACTTTTTGTATACCACGGTTATATATCCCGGAGTTTCTCAAAGCGCTGACCTCTCCCCTTCTCTCTCTCCCTGCCCAGCTTCGAGCAGCTCTGCATCAACTTCGCTAACGAGCAGCTGCAGCAGTTCTTTGTGAAGCACATCTTCAAGCTGGAGCAGGAGGAGTACGCTCGAGAGAACATCGTCTGGGAGCTCATCCAGTTCAAGGACAACCAGCACACCCTGGACGTGCTGGCCAACAAGCCCCTCAACATCCTGTGTCTCATCGACGAGGAGAGCCACTTCCCCAAGGTCGCCAGGCAACCTCCATCCTGCCCCTTCTCATGCGTCCATCTGACTGATTAACTGAGTTGAAAGTTGTGTGTTTTAATCTTCTTCTTCTTCGGTTCATTAGGGTACAGATGCCACCATGTTGGTTAAGATCGGCAGCAACCACGACAAGGGGGACGTGTACTTACCTCCGAAGAACGACCACGACACGACGTTTGGGATCCAGCATTTTGCCGGCGTGGTGCATTACGAATCCAAAGGTATGTTATGAAGATGACTAACATGGCGGGAGGTTTTTCACTCTTTTTTTTTCAATTGATCAAATGTTATGTGCATTTCAGAACATCAAACAGCTGGATTCATGTATAGATTTTTTATTAAAATGGTGTTAAATATACTTAGTTTTTCCACAATACCAATACTATTTTAACTCTCACCTCCCACCAACATTTCTTCTCCCCACCTCCCTGTCTGTGGA
Source organism: Osmerus mordax (assembly GCF_038355195.1). NCBI lineage: Eukaryota > Metazoa > Chordata > Actinopteri > Osmeriformes > Osmeridae > Osmerus > Osmerus mordax. The sequence goes on from NC_090075.1 coordinate 727,026, forward strand.
CGTCTGTTCCTGCTTGCTGCTTCCTGTTCCTGCTTCCTGTCTCCAGGGTTCCTGGAGAAGAACAGGGATGCCCTCAGCGCCGACCTCATCCAACTGGTGGATACGTCCTCTAACAAGCTCCTGAAACAGGCCTTCAAGAACGAGCTGACCTCCAGCACCATCAACACCACCAATCCCAAGATGATGATCACACCCAAGAACTCTCTCAGGGTCAGACAGAACATCATCCTCGCTCCTGTCTTGGGGTGTTCGGGGGAATTAGTAACAGGAATATTCATCTAACTTACTTCCCTCTTGGTTTTCTCTGCATCTCATTCCAAACCGTCTCTCTCTCTTCCTCTACTCTCTCTCTTCCTCCCTCACCATCTCTTTCTCTCTGATTCCCTCTTTTCTATCTCTCTCTCCTTCTCCCTCTCCCCTTCCCTCTCTCTCTCTTCTCTCCCTCCAGCAAGCAGCAGATAAGAAGCGTGTTCTTACGTTGAGTGGTCAGTTCCGTCAGTCTCTGGACGCTCTGATGAAGACCCTGACATCCTGCCAGCCGTACTTCGTCCGCTGCATCAAACCCAACGACTTCAAGAAACCCATGGTCAGTCAGCACATACTCACACACCAGTGGGGATTGACCGCAAATGTTGAGAAACTTCTTTACTGTATTGTTACTCTTTGGGCCCACACATTTTGTCAAACAGTGCTTTTGTGTGTGTGTGTGTGTGTGTCAGCTGTTCGACCGGGAGCTGTGTATCCGGCAGCTCCGCTACTCTGGTATGATGGAGACCATCAGGATCAGGAAGGCGGGTTACCCCATCCGCTACACCTTCGACGAGTTCATGGAGCGCTACCGCGTCCTGCTCCAAACCTCCGTCTGCGAGCCCAGAACGGTGAGCGGGTTCTGACCCTCTCCCGTCCCCCTGGAGAACCCTCCACACCTCACACACCTGTCTGAACACGTCTCTGTCTGAACACCATGTGCTCTGTGTGTTCCCCTGTTGAGAGAGAGTTCTGTTTCCCACACAGCAAACCACACAGAGGTGCTGTGAGAGTATCTGTGAGAATATCCTGATGCAGGGAGACTGGAAGACTGGCAAGACCAAGATCTTCCTCAAGGTGGGGTTCTCTGTTCACAACCCTGAACACACACACACCCCTGAACACACACGCACCCCTGAACACGCACACACACACCATGTGTGTGTGTGTGTGTGACTCATGTCATGACTCGTGTCCTCCCAGGACTTCCATGACACCATGCTGGAGGTGGAGAGAATGAAGGAGTTGAACAAGAAAGCTCTCCTGATCCAGAAGGTTCTTCGTGGATACAAGTTCAGGTCTGGTCTGGTTGTCCCAGCTGTGGATGATTCATTACTATATCGTCTGTTCTGTATAGCTTTGAACTGCTTTTTTACTTTACTATATAGCCCATTTCTCACTGTATAGTATATGTTTTTATTTAACTGCTTGACTCCATCAGGAAGAACTTCCTGAGGAAGAAGGCGTCTGCTCTGGTTATTCAGAAACACTGGAGAGGACACCAGGGCAGGAAGCTGTACAGAGTGGTGCGTCCACAAACCCTGACTGAGTCTGCAAACAGACATACAGCACGCCGGCCGTGACACACATACCCACTCTATCTAACTCTATATCTACACTACAGACAATGTATATGAGTTTGTGTCACTGGTTTCCATGCTTAAACAGTGCAATAATTTCATCACCTCATCTCTTGGTCTCTCTGCTGTGTTGATGTCCTGTCTGTGTTGCTGTGCAGGTGCAGCTGGGCTTCTCCCGCCTGCAGGCGCGGGTGCGAGCACGGCAGCTGCGGCACAGGTACGAGCAGCAGAGGGTTGCGGTGGTGGTGCTGCAGGCGCGGGCGCGGGGCTGCCTGGCCAGGAGGGCGTGGAGGCGGCAGAGGCAGGCGGTGGTGCTGCTGCAGGCTCACACCAGAGGCATGCTGGCCCGCAAGACCGCAGAGAGGATGAAGAGAGACGTACGGGCTGCTCTTTGTGATAGCTTAATGACTGTGTGTGTCTGTGTGTATATGTCAGTGTGTGTAGGTGTACATGCTATATTCAGTATACAATTATGTATAAATCCTCTGTCAAACCCTGTTCCTCAGGTTTGTTTAACAGTTCCTCTCCTGATATCCTGCTGTGTGACTCTCCCTCCCCCCCCCCTCCCCCCTCCTCCTCCTCCTCCTCCTCCTCCCCCCCCTCCTCCCGCCAGGCCTTCCTGTCTGCCAAGGAGCGGAGAGACGAGGAGCTGGCCAAGATGGAGCGGCAGAGACGCCTGGAGGAAGTACTGAGGCAGAAAGACAAAGCCTCCAGCCAATCAGAATCCATCACGGACCAGGAAATGGTGGACGACGTCTTTGGCTTCCTGCCCGAAATGGTCGGAGGGCAGGAGGGCCAGGCGCCCGTGGGCTTTGAGGTCAGAGAGCAGACAAGGTGTCCTGACGTGATCAGGGAGGTGGAGAGGAGGGAGGAGAGGAGGGAGGAGAGGAGGAGAGGAGGGAGGAGAGGAGGGAGGAGAGGAGGAGAGGAGGGAGGAGAGGAGGAGAGGAGGGAGGACAGGAGGGAGGACAGGAGGGAGGGGAGGGGAGGAGAGAGGGGAGGAGGGAGGGGAGGGGAGGGGAGGGGAGGGGAGGGGAGGGGAGGGGAGGGGAGGGGAGGGGAGGGGAGAGTAGAATAGAGTAGAGTAGAGTAGAGTAGAGTAGAGTAGAGTAGAGGTGAGGTGAGGTGAGGTGAGGTGAGGTGAGGTGAGGTGAGGTGAGGTGAGGTGAGGTGAGGTGAGGTGAGGTGAGGTGAGGTGAGGTGAGGTGAGGTGAGGTGAGGTGAGGTGAGGTGAGGTGAGGTGAGGTGAGGTGAGGTGAGGTGAGGTGAGGTGAGGTGAGGTGAGGTGAGGTGTTACTGCACTGTAGCTGTACTTCAGACAGCATACATCACAAACCTCTGCTTCACTTCCTCTCTTTTGAGGCTTTTCACAAACCACAACTTACAACATAAAACTGTTTTGTTTGTAACAGTAATAGGCGTGGTTAACAGAGCGTGTGTAAACCCCTCAGGATCTGGAGAGTCAGAAGAAGAAGGTGGTGGTGGAGGAGGTGGATCTGGACGACCTGCCCCTGGTGGAGGAGCTTCCAGAGGAGGACTATGATGACCTGGACGAGTACTCCTTCTCCAAGTTTGCCTCCATGTACTTCCAGGGCGCGGCCACGCCCGCACACATCCGCCAGAGGCTGCGGCAGCCCCTGCTGTACCACGAGGACGAGGGGGACGTCCTGGTAGCTGCACCCTCAGTCTCTGTGTCTCTCTCTCTCTCTGTGTCACTCTGTCTCTCTCGCTCTATTTCTGTGTGCCTCTCTCTGCGTCTCTCTCTCTCTGTGTCTCTCTCTGTGTCTCTCCTCTCTGTCTCTCTCTCTCTCTCTCTCTCTCTCTGTGTCTCTCTCTCTCTGTGTCACTCTGTCTCTCTCTCTCTCTCTTTCTGTATGTCTCTCTCTTTGCGTCTCTCTCTCTCTGCGTCTCTCTCTCTTTTTGCGTCTCTCTCTGTCGCTCTCTCTCTCTGTGTCTCTCTCTGTGTCTCTCTGTCTATCTTTCTGTGTCTCTCAGTTTTGTTTCTCTGACTCTCTCTCCCTCCTCCCATCCTCCCTCCCCCCTCCCTCCAGGCCTCTGTAACGGTGTGGTGGATCATCCTAAGGTTCATGGGAGACCTCCCGGAACCCAAGCCCCAGAAGCAGGGCCCATCCCGGGGCCTGAGCCAGGTCGACCGCTCCCTGCCGCAGGACCTGGTCTCCAGGCAGGACCGCAGGCTCAGTCACATGGTGGGCCTCGACCAGGTGGGTTGCTCTGCATGCTGGGATTCCTCTGGAAGGTTCTGGAATCTACCCTGTGTTGAATGTTCAACATAATGTTGTCGGGCATCAGTTTTACAGTTGAATGAACACTAATCAATGAGTAAATGCGGTCTGTCTTCTCTGTAGAGAGTTCTGAGGGGCCAGAAAAACAGAAAAGTTTCCACTGTCCCAGAGGAGACGACTCCTCAAACCAGGAAGTCTTCCACCTTCACAGACCTCCTGACCCGGAACAGGAAGGCCTCAGCCATGCCCGACGAGGTCATCCTCAACAGGAAGTCCTCCTCAACACCAGAGGCCCCCAGAACCAGGAAGTCTTCCACCTTCACAGACCTTCTGACCCGGAACAAGAAGGCCTCCGCTATTCCAGAACCCCCTTCTGGAAAGAGGAAACCCTCTGTGATACAGGAAGAGGTGAGGTCATTTCTGGTTTAGGGAAAGACCCATTGGAGGTTCTTCGAACTTTATCGATTCGACGTCATTGATCAAAACCCTCATTCTCTTCCTCAAGGAGCAGAAAGTGCCCTCTAACCACACATCAGTCCTTAATGTTTCCCTCTCCTCTCTCCCTGTCTCAGGCGGAGGACCAGGCTGAAGCTCCCAGACCCCCCACCATGCAGACGCTGAGTGAGGAAGACGAGATCCTGATTGGCGAGGGACCCACCCTGGATCGTCCAATGACGTCTCTCGAAAAACTGCACATCATTGTTGGTTACGCTATCGTGAGGCGTGACCTCAGGTGACCATCTGTTACCAAGACAACAACACACAATCCTACGTCCAGCCCAAGATGCATTGTTTTCTACGACGTGTTACATCGTAGTGAGAGCTTGTGCTTGTGTTGCAGAGATGAGATTTACTGCCAGATCTGCAAGCAGCTGCAGGAGAACTCGAACCGTAACAGCTTCTTCAGGGGCTGGATCCTGCTGTCGCTGTGTCTGGGGATCTTCCCACCCACAGAGCGGTTCATCAAGGTGGGTCTGTTTCAAAAGGTTGAAAAAAACAGGTTAGGAAAAAAAGTTTTGAGAGGTTGAAAAAGTATAAATAAAAAGGTTCTAAAGGTTTTTTGTTTTTGTTTTTCCCCCAAAAAAGTTTCTCAAATAAAGTTTTGAAATGTTGAAAAACTTGCTTCCTCAGTTCCTCCAGAGCTTCATCCGTTTGGGGCCTGCGGGCTACGCCCCCTACTGTGCTGACAGGCTGAAGCGCACCGTGCTGAACGGAGTACGAGCAGAACCACCCAGCTGGCTGGAACTACAGGTACACTCTCCACACCCACAGTACAACCTTCAAGTAGAACATCCTAGTAGAACCACCCAACAGAAGAAGTTTGCAGTTTCTCCATCCACCAAACTGGACTTAAATAAACAATAATATGACCGTATCGAATCCCTTGACTGTCTCGTCCTGCTGTGTGACTCCAGGCGACCAAGTCTAAGAAGCCCATGGCCGTGTCGGTGACCCTGATGGACGGCCAGACCCTCAGCCTCCCTGTAGACTCCGCCTCCAGCTCCCAGGAGATGTGCCAGGTCCTCTCCCAGAAGGTCAAGCTCAAGGACGGCTTCGGCTTCTCTCTCTACGTGGCCCTGTACGAGAAAGTAGGTCACTCTGTCACCTTCATTGTCAGGTTAGATGTTTGTTGTTAAACGCTTGATTTTCAGGGTTGTGTATATCTGTATGTGATATCTGTATTGTTCCATGTAAGGTGAAATGACTAAATAAAATAAAAACTTGTGTGTGTCCCGTCTGCAGGTGTGGTCGCTGGGCCGTGGGCGTGAGCATGTGATGGATGCCATCTCTCAGTGTGAGCAGGAAGTGAAGAGGAAGGGTGGGCAGGAGCAGCATGCACCGTGGAGACTCTACTTCAGGAAGGAGATCTTCACGCCGTGGCATGACTGCAGCCAGGACGCCGTGAGCACCAACCTGGTCTACCGGCAGGTGATCAGGGGTCTGCGCTTCGGGGAGTACCGCTGTGAGAAGGTGAGGGTCGTCTCTGCGCACCACCAGGCTTCTGGCAGGCAGGATTTGGGAAGTTCTGTTGACTACCCATGACTGCATAAATTATTCGAATGACTTGTTATTGATCAACACAGTGGCTCAATAATAGCTTCCTGTCTGACTGTCTCTCTTCATCTCTCTTTCTTCTTATCTCTCCCTATCTCTCTCTCCTCTCTCTCCCCACCCCCCAGGAGGATGACTTCATCCAGCTGGCTTCTAAGCACTTCTATGTCTCGTACGGCTCAGACACCAGCCCAGAGAATGCCAAGGCCGTAATCCAGGACTGTGTCAACAGCTCTGTGCTGGAGGCCAAGTCTGAGGCCAAGTGGGTTCAGATGGTCACCACCGCCCACGCCCAGGTCAGTCACAGTGCCGTCATGTGTTTAACCTATAGCATGCAAACAATGTACAGTATTTACGTACTATAAACTAGATTTATATAAAATATATAAATATAAAAGTGGTAACGGGGTTTTTTTTGAGGAGTTCTGTTCCAGTGAGCTCCAGCTGCTTGTGTCTCCAGGGTCCGTACATCAGCTCCAAAAAGACTGCAGCCAGCGTGAAGGCCGAGGTGGTGGACCACGCCCGCCAGAAGTGGCCCATGTTCTTCTCCAGGTTCTTCGAGGTTGCCAAGACCTCAGGTAACCCTCCTGTTGGGCTTTGTGTTCCTGCAGTAACTGGTCTCGCACTGCAGGGGGCGCACCATCATCTCTCACACAGGAAGTTCAGCCTCACACAGGAAGTTCTGCAGGGTCAGACCTGGACTGTGTTTGTGTGACCTGCACGCCCTCCCCTACCACACACACACCAAACTCTACTAATTACATAGAAACATGAGTCATATTTATTGGATTTCATGTTTGAGGTGCCGTTAAGAGTTCTCAGTTGTGTGTCGAGAGAGAGAGAGAGAGAGAGAGAGAGAGAGAGAGAGAGAGAGAGCTCTTGTTAGCAACCTTAACAAGACTCACACAGGAAGTGTGAATGACGCTTATCTCTGAATTAGAATGTTCTTGCACACATCCCCATGACTCCCGCCCTCGCGCTCCGCCCTCGCGCTCCGCCCTCGCGCTCTGCCCTCGCGCTCCACCCTCACGCTCTGCTCTCCCCGGGGTTCCCCACAGGCCCTCCTCTGCCCAAGAACAAGTTCATCGTGGCCGTTAACTGGACGGGCATCACCTTCCTGGACGAGAAGGAGAGGAGACTGCTGCAGCTGTCCTACCCAGAGGTCACCGGGGTCACCGTGAGGTAACGGCCGCCTGGTGCCTGATGAGTCATGACAAGATGGCTGTTAGTTAGCATTTAGCATTATGAGATGGGACACTGCAGTATAGTTAATGTGCTTTTGAGTTAGCTTCGATGCTAGCTGTTGTGTTTGTGATTGTGTGGTTGTGCTCTGTGTTCCTCCTCAGGGAAGCCAAGGTCTTCGGTCAGTCCGTGTCCCTGCTAACCCTGAAGGGAGACTTCACCCTGAGCAGCCCACTGGCGGGGGGCATCGCTGAGCTGGTGCAAATGTTCCTGGAGGGCCTGAGAGATCGCTCCTGCTACGCCGTCGCCCTGCAGGACGCCAGCAGCCAAGGTCAGACATCCAGCTAACACTCATCTCCACATCCGGGATCGGGACAATTCCAGAGGATTGGGAACCCGGCATATGAGGGAGATCTGGACATGAATTTATTATTTTATTTTTTAAATTTTCGTTTTTCTGTGATGTTTTGTCCCGTGCAGATGACCCTACGTTCCTGAACTTCAAGAAGGGTGAGTTGATTGTCATCATCCAGGACGAGGAGTTCCCTCTCGCGCGGGGCTGGATGAAGGGTCGAAATGAGCGCACCTCCAAGTCAGGGGCGGTGCCTGCTGACTCTGTCCTGATCCTGCCCACCCTCACCAAACCCTCCAATGAAGTCATGGTACAGTAATACACTTACGAATATTCATATTAAGTATATTTTCACTCACTTAGCATGTGTTTTTATTTACATTACATTTACATTTAGTCATTTAGCAGACGCTCTTATCCAGAGCGACTTACAGTAAGTACAGGGACATTCCCCCCGAAGCAAGTAGGGTGAAGTGCCTTGCCCAAGGACGGCACGGCGCGGAATCGAACTGGCAACCTTCAGATTACTAGCCCGACTCTCTCACCGCTCAGCCATCTGACTCCCTTTAATACAACGATGTGTGTGTGTCTCCAGAACCTGTTCAGCCTGTCTCCTGACCAGAGGCGCAGCGCCACGCAGGCCACGCTGAGAGGGACAGGCACCATGGAGAGGATGGCCCCCGCCAGCCTCAAGGACTTCTCCCTCGAGTACTTCAGGTACACCTGAGGCATACCGGGGGGGGGGGGGGGGGGGGGGGGGGGGGTTCGAACTTCTAGACAATCAAGAGAGTGAAGCTGTGTCAACACTAGATGTGTTGTACTGTGTGTGTGTGTGTGTGTGTGTCTGGTGTGTGTGTATCCAGGCAGCCCACCAGGGATGTGAACAGCCAGGTGATGTTGAAGGGCCAGGCTCCAGAGAGGCTGTGGGCGTGCGCCAAAGAGCCCCTCCGCCAGCCGCTACTCAGGAAGCTGCTGGGGAACACAGAGCTCAGCCACCAGGCCTGCCTGGCCTTCACCGATATCCTCCACACTCACACACACTCACACACTCACACACTCACACACACACACTCACACACTCACACACACTCACACACACTCACACACACTCACACACTCACACACACACTCACACACACACACACTCACACACACACTCACACACACACTCACACACACACACACACACACACACACTCAGGCCTCAGCCAGCATTTCTCCTTATGTCTGAAAGCTGTTTGTCTGCTAGACCTTTTGTAATCTGTGTTCACTTGTCCACGGTGTATTTTGACGTGTTTGTGTTGATGTGACGGTGGCCCGACACAGACAGCATGCCAGTTGTTTCCTTTGACCTTTGACCTCACCTATCCTGAAGTACATGGGGGACTACCCCACCAAGCAGATGCAGAGCCGCCTGGACCTGACCGACCAGATCTTCGGCCCTGCCACCAAGAACGAGGCCCTGAGAGATGAGATCTACTGCCAGATCATGAAGCAGATGACCAGCAACAACAACAGGTACCGTCAGCACAGGAAACTGACGACCCGGGTCAGTTTGTCTCCATTGCTTGAGCACATTTTATTTTTCAAAGAGTTCACTTTTTTTAATTATAACACTCAACAGCTAAGACACTCAGCCCCAAAACTGGAACACAAACTAAATACCCTAAATACGACTTGACACTAAATCAAACCCCTTCATCATATCAGCGTCTAATGACAATCATTGACTACACAAGGTGTCCATGTGGTAATAAGAGCGTTGGTGATGCTGTGAGAGGAGAGCAGAGACAGCGTGGCAAGCTGCTGAGCAGCTGTGAATCAGAGAGTGATGAGCAGCCTAAAGCTATGACTGTGTCCTGTCTTAACCCTGTCTCTCTCCTGTACTCATACCCCCCTGTCTCTCTCCTGTCTCTCTCCTCTCTCTCCTGTACTCATACCCCCCTGTCTCTCTCCTGTCTCTCTCCTGTCTCTCCCCTGTCTCTCCCCTGTCTCTCTCCCGTCTCTCTCCCGTCTCTCTCCCGTCTCTCTCCCATCTCTCCCCTGTCTCTCCCCTGTCTCTCCTGTCTCTCTCCTGTCTCTCTCCCCTGTCTCTCTCCTGTCTCTCCCCTGTCTCTCCACTGTCTCTCTCTCCTGTCTCTCTCTCCTGTCTCTCCCCTGTCTCTCTCCTGTCTCTTTCCCGTCTCTCTCCTGTCTCTCTCCCGTCTCTCCCGTCTCTCTCCCGTCTCTCTAGGTTCAGTCTGGATCAAGGATGGCAGCTGTTGTGGCTGTGCTGCGGCCTGTTCCCTCCCAGCCAATCACTGCTCAAACACGCCCAGCGCTTCCTGGAGTCACGCCGCCGCGAGCCCTTGGCCTCCGACTGTCTGAAGAGACTTCAGGGCTCGCTCAGGTGTGTGTGTGTGAGAGAGAATGTGTGTGAGAGAGAGAATGTGTGCGCGTGTATGTGAGAGAGAGAGAGAGAGAGAGAGAGTGTAGTGGCATGCAGAGGAACAGATAATGAACCATTACTCTGGGGGACAATAACAGCTCTGTGATCTTCTCTGAAATCAGTTAAACAGTGAGACAGCTGGTACACACACACATCATTAACGGTTTGGGAAAACATCCCCTCTGCGGGTGTAAGACCTTGTCTGTAAGAGGGCCTTGTGGGCCCTGCTCTCTGGAGAGGCTGCCCCGCATCAAGGCCTTGTTGTTCTAGTCTGATGAAGCGGTGCTGAATAGTGAGGATCTGTTCCCAGTGGAAGGTGAATCCTTCCCAGCTCTGATAGAGGGGGTTTGTCATTAGAAAAGACGGAATCGCTCACACTCTCAGCCTTGTTCTGATGTGTCTAGTGGTGTGTTGACTAACGGGGTGTTGTCATGTTGTATTGTGTCGCGTTGCCGTGGTGTCGCGTTGCCGTGGCGCTTCAGGACGGACCCCAGAAAGCTGCCCCCCCACCAGGTGGAGGTGGATGCCATCGAGCAGAACAGCGCCCAGATCTTCCACAAGGTCCACTTCCCCAACGACACCGAGGAGGTGAGCTGCACACCTGGAGGAACAGCTCAACGTTCAGGAGCTCAGCAAATCTAGCGTTATTTGCATATCCCTTTTGACACTTGCTACCTTTGTATAGCCCTCCACAAAGGGCTTAGCAGATGCACATACAGCTACACCTACACCAGCCTTGAACCACACTCCTCATCACACAGGAGCGAGGCAGTATTCAGCAGCTCCTCAGTAACGATGTGTCTCTGCTGTGCTGGGCAGGTCTTCGAAGTGGCAACCAGCACCAGGATCAGAGACCTGGTTGAGACCATCTCCTCCAAACTCATGCTGGCCTCCGCAGACGGCTTCAGCATCTTCGTAAAAACACCCGACAAGGTTGGACTGCCATAGGACAAAACGTCCTGGTTTCTTGCCTTTTATCAATTCCTGTCAGGTTCTTAATTTGAATGGCTTTGAACATCGTCTGTTGTGTGACAACATCCTGTCATAGTTTCTTTTGGCGTCTTGCTCATCCAGGTTCTCAGTCTGAACGAAGCAGACTACTTCTTTGACAGCCTGAGGCAGATCACTGACTGGTCCAAGAAGGTCAAGACCACCAGGGAAGGTCAGTGTGCCTCATGCCTATGGAACGCCACTGATGCTAACGACCCTGGGAACTGACCTGCAGACAATCCTCTCTGTGTGTGTGTGTGCTAATGTGTGTGTGTACTAGTGTGTGTGTGTGCTAATGTGTGTGTGTGTTCTGCAGGAGGGCCCACCAACATCTCCTACTTGGTGTTCTTCATGAGGAAGCTGTGGTTCAATGTGATCCCAGGGAGAGATCTACAGGCTGACCTGATCTTCCACTACCCTCAGGTACTGCCCTGCAGCCCTGCAGCCCTGCAGCCCTGCAGCCCAGCTGCCTCCCTCATGCACGCAGGTTGTTGGGGAACAAGCTCTTTGGTCTAGCGGTAGATGTGTGGTTCCCCATGCGCTGCTCCAACAGTTGAGACGTGTCATGCAGGGTTTGTTTCTCCAAGCATAACTTGGCTCCAAGTCACACATCTGTTAGCAGTCCGTCATTCATCCGAATGGCTGTTTAGGGGGACTAAGATCTGACATGAGTAGAACTTCTCTTCTCTCCACGATCTGCAAAAAGAGAACAGAAAAAGGGTCATTTAAATCAGATATGACTTCTCTCCTGCCTCCCTGCCCCCTCTCCTGCCTCCCTGCCCTCTCTCCTGCCTCCCTGCCCTCTCTCCTGCCTCCCTGCCCTCTCTCCTGCCTCCCTGCCCCCTCTCCTGCCTCCCTGCCCTCTCTCCTGCCTCCCTGCCCTCTCTCCTGCCTCCCTGCCCTCTCTCCTGCCTCCCTGCCCTCTCTCCTGCCTCCCTGCCCTCTCTCCTCCAGGAGCTTCCTAAGTACCTGCGGGGCTACCACCAGGTGTCCAGGGCAGACATGGTGAGCATCGGTGCCCTGCTCTTCAGGGTGAAGGCCAACAACGACACTTCCCAGCTCCTCATGATTCCCAAGATGCTGAAGGAGCTGGTGCCCAACGACCAGCTGAAGACCATGTCTGCAGACGAGTGGAAGAAGGTAGGAGACGAGGTGCTAGGGTAGGAGACAAGGTGCTAGGGTAGGAGACAAAGTTTTAGTGTAGGAGACAAGGTGTTAGGGTAGGAGACGAGGTGCTAGGGTAGGAGACAAGGTGTTAGGGTAGGAGACGAGGTGGTAGAGTAGGGGACAAGGTGCCAGGGTAGGAGATGAGGTGTTGGGGTAGGAGATGAGGTGCTAGGGTAGGAGACAAGGTGCTAGGGTAGGAGACAAGGTGTTAGGGTAGGAGACAAGGTGTTAGGGTAGGGGACAATGTGTTAGGGTAGGGGATGAGGTGTTAGGGTAGGAGACAAGGTGTTAGGGTAGGGGACAATGTGTTAGGGTAGGGGATGAGGTGTTAGGGTAGGAGACAAGGTGCTAGGGTAGGAGACAAGGTGTTAGGGTAGGGGACAGGGTGTTAGGGTAGGAGACAAGGTGTTAGGGTAGGGGACAAGATGTTAGGGTAGGGGACAGGGTCTGACTCACAGGAAAGTTTTATTAATAAAGGAGAATCAATGTTTTTCATCTCCACTTCTAGAACATTGTAGCTGCCTTCAACAAGCAGGCAGGCATGACAGAGGAGGAGACCATGGTGGCCTTCCTGAAGGCAGTGTGTCGCTGGCCAACGTTTGGATGTGCCTTCTTCGAAGTCAAGGTACCGTCATATCCAGATGTTACGTTTTACTAAACAGAGAGCTTTATATGAGAGTTCCGCCAGTCTTGAGGAAAACCAGCAAAGGAGGGAAACTGCTTCTCCATCCAAACATTCAACATCCTGACTCTCCTTTTCACGGTCCAGCAAACATCAGATCCTAACTTCCCCGACATCGTGAGAATCGCCATCAGCAAGCAAGGAGTCACTCTCATCCACCCCAAAACCAAGGTAAACAAACCTCCAACAAACAAGTGAAACTTGTGAATGTGAAGACTGACAGTATCAGCCTGTGAGGTGTCGATGCTCCAGAGATGTGGGTCAGGTGTGGAGCGCTGCTGGTCGCCAACACTCTCATCCTGTCCTAGGACGTTCTGGCTTCTTACCCCTTCAACCGCATTGCTAACTGGTGCAGTGGAAGCACCTACTTCCACATGACCGTGGGGAACCTGGTCCAGGGGAACAAGATCCTGTGTGAAACGTCTCTGGTAAGGAACCAGCCACTGGTTTCACTTCAACACCTGACTGCATGAACCACCTGCTCTTTATTGTTCAGATATTATTAATAGAATCATACAGATTATTCACGTATGGTATTTATGTAATTTTTTATCATGATATATCTGTGTATGTATTCATTCATGCACCAGTATTCATGATTTATACCCTAAAAGTTCTTAGTCCTCGTCTTGTTTGGATTGTCTCCAGGGTTATAAGATTGATGACCTGCTGACGTCCTACGTCAACATGTATGTGAATGAGACCAGGGCGATGAAGACTAGGAACCGGCGCTACAACTGAACACACACACTCATACACACACTCATACACACACTCATACACACACTCACACACACACTCACACACACACTCACACACACCCTCACACACACACTCACACACACCCTCACACACACACTCATACACACACTCACACACACACTCACACACACACTCATACACACACTCACACACACACTCATACACACACACACTCATACACACACACTCATACACACACTCATACACACACTCACACACACACACATGCACTCACATACATACACACACACACACACACACACACACACACACATAGAAACAGATACAAAAAGATGGGAACAAAATTATTCTCAAGTTTATGATGAACCTGGATCCATACCATTTCTAACTTAATCCAATGAAGAATGTTAAATGTTAAATCCACAAAAATGTTAGGTGATTGTAATCAAACATATTTGGCATAAAATCAATCTGAAATAACTAGTTGTATGTACTATACTACTGACGTGTCTTATCAAACGAGAGTTATTTATGGTCTAAGGCCTTCGTTGAAGAGGTGATCTATGTTTGAGTAACGCTACGATTTGCAAGCCAGATAGACCATTAAAAACGTTTTCCCACCTGAAACCTTTCCATTGTTTAAAAGCATAGTTGATGTGCAGACCTCTGCTCAAGACAGCCATAACCAGACCAGAGGGCCTGCTGTCATCTCTACATCAACCCCTCAACACAGCCCTCACTCTCACCCTCCCTCAACACAGCCCGTCACCCCCCCCAACACAGCCATCACCCCCCCCAACACAGCCCGTCACCCCCGCCCCCAACACAGCCCTCACCCCCCCCAACACAGCCCTCACCCTCCCTCAACACAGCCCTCACCCTCCCTCAACACAGCCCTCACCCTCCCTCAACACAGCCCTCACCCTCCATCAACACAGCCCTCACCCTCCCTCAACACAGCCCTCACCCTCCCTCAACACAGCCCTCACCCTCCATCAACACAGCCCTCACCCTCCCTCAACACAGCCCTCACCCTCCCTCAACACAGCCCTCACCCTCCCTCAACACAGCCCTCACCCTCCCTCAACACAGCCCTCACCCTCCCTCAACACAGCCCTCACCCTCCCTCAACACAGCCCTCACCCTCCCTCAACACAGCCCTCACCCTCCCTCAACACAGCCCTCACCCTCCCTCAACACAGCCCTCACCCTCCCTCAACACAGCCCTCACCCTCCCTCAACACAGCCCTCACCCTCACCATCCCTCATAAACAGTCTCTGTCTGGGTTCACACAAGAGAGGCCTTCCTCCACAGTTAGGCTTCACCACCCTGTGTTTTCACTGAGCAGAGCGACACAGAACACAAACATGGGATAAAGAGTCGAAAAATAAAGCTCTTCCCGGCAGCAGAGGACCCGGGGAGGGACGTGGAGAGTTCCCCACAGTCCTCCAGATAAGGCTCTGATTCAGGCTGACGGGCTCATTAGCATGCACTGCTCCAGGGAGGAGAGAGACTGCTGTGTGTCTGACACACAGCTGGGATCTGCATGTATGAAAGATATATTACCCCTCCACACACACACACACACACACACACACACACACACACACACACACACACACACACACACACACACCAGCAGGCGCCTCCTCCACATCTGGGGACACGGGGATCATTATGTTGGGTGGCTCAGTCTGTGATGCGCCACTGTGGGATGAAAACCGACAAGGGCCCCTCTCTCCCCCTTGTCTCCCCTCTCTCCCCCCTCCCTGTCACCCTCGCTTGTTTTCCACTGGCTCTCCCTGGCGGGGGGGGGGGGGATAGGGGGATAGGGGGATAGGGGGGAAAGGGGTGATGGGGGGCCCTGTCTAGAAACTTCAGACCATCCACAAAGGCTCATCTCTCAGACTTTCAGACAGTCATAAAGCCCTCTATCAACCACACAGTTCATCTTCTATCTAGTGATCACAGGGAGGGAGGGAGGGAGGGGTGGAGGGTGGGGTGGAGGGACGGAGGGGTGGAGGGATACATGGATGGATGGAGGAGTGGACGGGGGATGGAGGGATGGAAGGCTACACACAAAAAAAGTCATGTGGTGAACCACTAGGTCTGGTTTCCATGGCGCCGTGCCTGACGACTCGTTGCTACTGAGGCACGCCATGTCTTCTCCCTGCCGCTGCTCGTCATTCAGGCTGTTGTTAAGCAACAAGTGGCCCTCAGAGCGGGAGAGAGAGAGAGGTCAGGGGTCAGACCAGAGCCTCCCTGATGGGACGCGGTTTCTGTTATCAAATTTGTTGAGACACAAAAGGAGCCACAGTCTCCTTCTCAAGAACATGGGGGGTTGAGGAGAGAGGGGGGTGAGAGAGGTTGGGAAGAGGGGTGTGAGAGAGGGGGGTGAGAGAGGTTGAGAAGAGGGGTGTGAGAGAGGGGGGTGAGAGAGGTTGAGAAGAGGGGGGTGAGAGAGGGGTGTGAGGGGGGAGACGGGGGGGAAGGAGGGAGGAGAGTCGCAGCATTCTTGCAGCTCCTCCCAGCCTCCCGTCTCTACTCTGCTCCAGGAACAGACGTGGCGAGAAGCTATCCTCACCCTCTCTCTGCTGTCCTCACCCTCTCTCCTGCGCTCTCCACTCTCTTTCCACTGCAACACCAGCTGTTGTAAGAGTCAGACACACAGCCAACTAGAAAACCAGCCAGACAGTCAGACTACTCTCTCTCTTCCTCTGGACAAACCTTGGACAAGCACTCTGTGAAGAGATCTGGACCAGCAGGTGAGTGTGTCTGGTGTGGAGGGGTAGACGTCTCTGCAGAGCAGCAGGTAGGTGTTCTCATGGTGGGGTCGTTTCTGCTGTTCATCTGGGTGATGCGGGCTGTAGAACTGAAAACTTGTTGATAAGATTTCTCACGGGAGTCCCCCTGGGTTCACCCATAGCTCATCTGAAATATTCTTAGTCTATAAAGATTGTCAGGACGGGTGTCTGTGTCTTTGGAGTTGAGTGGATTAATATACTTTTATACTTTTTATAATGTGTGCATGCACACATTTCCTCATGTTCACCTCTGACCCAATGTGTGTAAGAGCAGGGTTGGTCTGGGCAGGACCGGGTGGTTGAGGGGTAGGTCTGCTCTGGGGGGGTAGATCTGCTCTGGGGGGGTAGATCTGCTCTGGGGGGGTAGATCTGCTCTGGGGGGGTAGATCTGCTCTGGGGGGGTAGATCTGCTCTGGCTCTGGGTGGTAGATCTGATCTCTGAAAACACTGCCTCACCCCCCAAGAAAATAACAACTTTCTGCTCTTTGTGTTGGACGGAGCTCTTGACAGATTTGCACCTGCAGATTTTCAGAAGGGAGGCTGTTTGTGGGTTGTGGGGGGGGGCAAGAAGAGGGCATTTGATTCTTTTGAGGATTAAACCTCGGGGGGGGGGGGGGGGGGGGGGGGATTAGCGGTCTGCCCGGCGTGCAGCTTCTGTGTCCTCCAGGAGGGATGGCAGCTGTGATCAGGAGCCCTGGAAGCTCCGTGCTCAGGACACAGAAACATGTTCCTTCCAGCCTGTTGCCCAACATCTCAGCTGAAATATGGGTGAACCTGCTGTGTCACCATGGAGAAACCGTATCAATCTTATCAGTCTGCATCACCTTTGTGTAAATTACCAAAAAATACCCTGCTCATCTGCCTCTCTGGGCTAGCTGCTCTATCTGCCCCTCTATCTGCCCCTCTATCTGACTGACCAGGAAGCTGCTTCTCAGAAGGACAAAGAGAGTTCTGAGCGTGCTCTCGTCAGGAATTCTCCCAGAGGTCAGAGGTTGCTGACGAGCCCATGTTCTCGTTGGGAAAGTGTCTCCTGACCACATTGCCTGATCACACGTGATGTTGTTCCTGTGTATGATTTAGCTTTTCTTTATTAAACTCCTCAGAGAAACACTCCTCCGCTCAGACATCTGTGCTGTGACACGCCCTCCTCTGCCACGCCCTTCCCTGTGTTTATCTTGGACACTCTGCACATGAAGATGTTTGGTCTCAAAGTTGAGCTAGCCTTCCTCATCTGTCCTGTGGGTCCAGAAGTCTGCTTTGATTTAACGCTGCTAGTCACGAATGCAGCAGGGCTTGGGCGTTTGTAGTTATACTTTGAGAGCAAACCAACATAGTAAACATCCTAATGAAATGGAGAGCTTGCTGCTAACAGCAAGGTTGAGTGTGATGCTGCTGGAGTGTTGCAGATGGCGTGGGTCAGTGGGGCGGGGCTTGTATGAACAGAGGGGGGCGGGGCTTGTATGAACAGAGGGGGGCGGGGCTTGTATGAACAGAGGGGGGCGGGTGAGGAGATGATGGAAGTGTTTTGGGGGGGGTGGAGAACAATCAACTACTCTTAAGGGCATCTCAACATTCCCCAGAGATGCTGTCATCTCCGTCACCTACTGTGCCTGACAGAACGCCAAAACACAACTCCTCCTCCCCCCCCCCCTCCTCCTCCTCCCTGTCTTGTGACAGGCTGCACTGGCCTCAGAACTCTGCTACTCAGTCAGAATCTGATGGATCTTCAGACAACACATGTACTTCCTTCCAGGGTTCCGCATCTGATACGACTGCTGTGAACGTTCCTCTGCTCCAGGTCTACTGGGGTTTTAGGTGTTAGTGTTTAGTGTTAAGTTTGGTGAATCATCTTCAAATGTGACCTTTCATACACAGGAAGTCTTATATTATTTAAAGAAGTACTTCAGCTTAAAGAGTGTGAGGTCGTGGTGTAAGTGTAACATCTGTCAGATGTCACATTCTCTATTTCCTTTAGAAGCACCCAGAGAATTCCAATCAATAGAATCTTTACTCCATCTCCTCCTCTACTGTGCTCTCTCGACTACTCAGCTTCACTTCTCTACTGTCCTGTACTCTCCTCTAAATGCCTCTCATCTTCTCGTCTGGGGGGTCAGATGGCTGAGCGGTTAGGGAGTTGGGCCATTAATAAGAAAGTTGTTGGTTCGATTCCCGGTCGTGCAAAATGACGTTGTGTCTTTGGGCAAGGCACTTCACCCTACTTGCCTCGGGGGGAATGTCCCTGTACTTAGTGTAAGTCGCTCTGGATAAGAGCCTCTGCTAAATGACTAAATGTAAATTTCTTCTCTTCCCAGTGATGACCGTGGAGTCCAGCACTCTGGGGGTCCCCACCTCCCCCCTCCTGCCCTCCAACCTGTCGTCCCCAGACTGCCCCCCCACGGAGAGCTCTGTGGAGGACTTGCTGTTCGGAGGCTATTACATCCTGGTGTTCCTCCTGGCCCTGAGCGGGAACAGCCTGGCTCTCTGGGTCTTCTCCCGGCAGAGGGCTACTTCCTCTCCGGCCAACGTGTTCCTGCTGCACCTGGCGGTAGCTGACCTGTCCTATGTCATTGTGCTTCCCCTGAGGGCCACGTACCACCTGGCCGGGGGACACTGGCCCTTCGGAGAGGTTCCCTGTCGCCTGGCTGGCTTCCTGTTCTACGTCAACATGTACGCCAGCCTTTTCTTCCTGGCGTGCGTGGCGGGAGACCGCTACCTCGCCGTGGTGCACGCCGTGCGCTCTCTCAAGATGCGCCGCGCCCGCACCGCCCACATCATCAGCTTCTCCCTCTGGGTTCTGGTGACCGTCTCCATGGCGCCCCTGCTGGTCACCCGGCAGACGGTGGAGGTTGCCGGGGTCACGGTGTGTCTGCAGCTGTACCGGGAGAAGGCGTCGCGCCGCGCCCTGGTGTCCCTGGCCGTGGCGTTCACCCCGCCCTTCCTCGCCACGCTGTCCTGCTACCTGATGCTGGTCCACAGCCTCCGCCGGGGGTCCCGCCTGGAGCCGGCCCTGCGCTCCCGTGCCCTGCGCACCATCGGCCTGGTCATGCTCATCTATGTGGTCTGTTTCCTGCCCTACCACGCTAGCAGGGCCACCTTCATCCTGGGCTACGCACACCCCGACGTCTCCTGCAGCGCCCGGCGAGGTCTGGCGCTGGCCAACCGCCTGACCTCCTCCCTCACCTGCCTGAACGGGGCGCTGGACCCCCTGGTCTACCTGTTTGGGGCAGAGAAGTTCCGCGGCACGCTGACACGGCTGCTGTGTAGAGAGGCAGCGGCGGCATCCGGAGCGACCAGCGGAGACCTGAAGGGAACGCATGAGAGCTCTCTCAGCGCCAAGTCAGAGTTCTGAGGTTCTCAGGTTCTGAGGTTCTTATGCTGTGTTCACACCGAACTCAAAGTACATTTTTCGCACGGCGAGATTACATGTCAAGTCAATGCAAACGCATTGACACATTTTCAACTCAAGAGAAATATTCGCGTGACGCTGTATTTGCGAAGGTTTATCAATGTTGAGATGTCACTGACGTCTTAGAAGAAATGGAGGGCAAGAGTATTGCAGCTGTCTGTGGGCGTCCTCTGCTATAGGACACTACATAGTGTTTGTTTATAGTACCGGTAATCATTTCAGACATGGTTGACGACTTCAAAAAAACGGTTGGCTCCTAGCAATTTGCGCAAATAAACACAAATTAACGCAAAGCGAAAATTCGATTCATTTGCACGAAAAATTTTCTTTGCGTTTAGTGTTAACACAGCATTAGGTTCTGATGGTCTGAGATTCTGATCTTCTGAGGTTTTGAGCAGAATTACAGAGAGGTTTTTTATTATATTGCTGTGTCTATCTCTAATGCTGTATTTCTTATATTGTGAAAACCAGACATGTTGCTGGTGTAACGATAATGGTGCACAATGTGGTCATGTTTTCTATGCAAATTTAATTTCCAAACCAACAAATAGTAGCTCTTAATATCCTCTAGGAATATTTACAGGATTTTATAATGAAAATAATCATTTTCAGAAATGTCATGTATATGTTTATCTTTCATATGAATTATCAAAGTAACTAACATATTTGCCACAGATTCCAAATAATAATGTGGAGACCATTTCTTACTAGAACAAGCTGATGTTCAGGAGTCCAGTGTTTCAGTGTTGTACTGTACATTTGTCAGTCTGTCTCACTTTCAGAATGAGTTTGTATTTGGTGTGTTCCTCAACCTGCCTGAGGGTTATTCCACCACTGCTACAGCCCTGAACCAGCTTGTAGAATAAACACCCTTTTCATGCTTTAGACACGTCTCATACTGTTTGAGAAGGCTATGGTATAGCCAGAAGCATTGCCTTCTAATCAGATTTTTTATACTGTGTTAAACCCTCATTTATCCTACTGTATTGTTTGGTGTCTGACTGGGAGTCACTAAACAGCTCCATCCACGAACATCCCACCTGCTGCACAGACAGGCTGGCTGGACTGGTTTGTGGTGTAGCTGTGAAACCTTCTGTGTTTATTGAAATGATGTATATTTATGGGCGGCTGTGCTGTAAATAAACGTGGATGCAAAAACACCAGCTCTGTTACGGTTTACTGAACACCTTTCTTTTCCCCTCAGAGCTCTCTGTACAAGGCCCATATAGCAGCCCTCAGAGCTCTCTGTACAAGGCCCATATAGCAGCCCTCAGAGCTCTCGGATATAGCAGCAGGTTCTGCTAACCTGGGTTGCCTCAGTGCTGTCCTCACCGCTACAACACTTCTCTTTTCTCGTCATGTGACTTCTGACTGTGGTGTGCCAGAAGAACTTTTTCTGCTCACATTTCTTTGCAACATTTCCTGACCACTGTATCAGCATTGCAAGACTTCTTTCCCCACCCCCTCTTATGAGTGCATATGTTAACAGTGTCTATGCATTTTCTCACTATACCAGGCTTCTCTAATCATCTGTGGACATCTATACCAAAAATGTGGTTATCTGTATGTATATATACATATTTGGCCTGATAGATTCAAGGACTCATACACAGTATATCACAAAATCTCGTAATATACTGTAGATATGTCCTTGAATTGTTCAGGCTAACTATTAAAACAAACTTTAGCAGCATCACACACAACTCAAATATTGTGTTTATGATAACATTCACATGAATGTTCCACTAAGAGAAGATCTCAGGATGTTGTTTCAGGAGTCGAGTGTCTCCCTGGTCATTCAACAGAGCTGATGCAGTGACATAAATCTTACTCTGCATCTAACTTCCTCTTTTCTCGTCCTTGCCATTCTCCACACCTTCAAACTATCAAAACTATCACAGAGGTCCTCAAGTGTTTTTTCTCAACCGGGCTTCTCAGACTGACAATGGCTGAAAGATTATTCTGTTTAGTCTGTTTTAGTTAATTATTGAAAGAGAGAAGAAAAGGGGAGAGGTAGCTGTGAGCTTCTGAGTGCTGCTGAATTCAAAGTGCAGCTGTTAGGCCCTCCTCTCGCTCAAATGAGGAAGTTCTGTCACTTTAGTAGTAGCTTCCTTTTTACAGCTCTTGCCCTGCAAACAGGAAGAGAGAGGGAGAGAGAGAGAAGGAAAAGCACACGGCCGCACAGAAAGATGACAACGGTCAGCTGAAGACACAGTGTTCCACCAAGGAGAGAGGAGTCCGTTTTCGAGGGCAGATGCACCAGCGTGGACCTCACGGCTTCTCCTGAGAGAAACAGGATGTGTTCTTATCAGCCGTGGCACCACAGCAACATCACTCGCTCCAATGCCGAGGACCTCCTCTCCAAGGCAGCGAGGGACGGCAGCTTCCTCCTTAGAGACAGTGAATCCATAGTGGGGGCCTACGCTCTCTGTGTGCTGTGAGTAACCCTACAGGCTGTCCTCTTCTGGGGGGGGGGGGACACACGCCTCTGAGCACCACAGGGGGTCAGGGACCACCCCGGTGTACGCTGAGCAGGAAGAGTCCAGTTTGGTTAGGATCCTCGTTCCGTGTTCGGAGCTCATAGCGGTGTGGACGCCTCGGCCCACCTCTGATCCTTCACATCCAGGAAGGATGGCTTTTCTTTTTACATTTACATGCAGCTCCAGTTATCTCCAGTTAAGTCCAATTAAGGGTTTGTAGAAGACAAGGGGGTTGTTTAGTCTGATCTCTTTTAGACCAAATGAGATTAGTAGTTTTTTGAGTTTGCAAACGATTCAAGCTTATGGTTTACTCTGAAAAGAGATTGTAAACATTTTGGAAAGTGTTCTGTAACCAAATTGCAAACTGTGAGTTTCACGACTCTGAGTTTCAATTTGTCAGAGCTGCTTCCTACACAGCTAAACCCATGACTGTGTAGCTAGATAGCTTCATTTGAATAACCCACACACACCAAAACACGTTTCAGCTGTGTGAGCCTCGCTTTTGTATTGAGGCTGTTTGCGTTTGGGTAAACTGGAGGGAATTAAGGGGTTTGTTTTAATCTTGATCACCTCTATAGCCTGACAGATATGTTGCTATTGTTCTCGTCACCTCACTCCAGCGCTGAACACTGATCCAGCACGGCTGATGTCTCTTCTGTTCCCAGGTACCAGAACTGTGTGTACACGTACAGGATCTTACCCAATGAGGAGAAGAAGCTCTCTGTTCAGGTGGGTTTGAGAATACTGCAGCTCTGGTCAGTCAGGTATTGGCCCTAGCCCTAACCCTAGCCCTAGCCCTAGCCCTGCAGCTCTGGTCTCAACCATCTCCACTCTGGGAAGGAATCTATCAGCAGGCGTTCAGGAAGCTGCTTAAAGCTGCATGTTATGCCTCAAGCACCAAACTTCTGCTTTTATTTTTCATTTCATCAAAAATAAGAAGGCTATAGCACAGCCCATACTGTCAGCTGTGAAGGTACATGGGGGATTGAGGCATATTACTGGTAAAGTGTGACACCAACTGTTTATTCTGTTTTTAAGGGGACAGTGGGAGCACTAATGTGTCCGGTAACAAGTCCTTCATTGTTAGACTGTAAACAATCTGTTTCTGTGTGTTGGTAGTGAACTCATTATCATAGTGATACTTCCTTGTTGGAATTGTTGCCATTCATTTAGGTTATTTGGATAGAAAATGTTTTAAGTTTAAACAATCATTTTCTTCAGTTAATCCCCCACAAAAAATCCCCACAAAAAATGAAACATTTCAGCTGGGTGGGATAAGGAAACCAGCTGACATGTTCTTGAAGGAGCTTAACCCCGGTGGAATGTCTGAGAACAGCTTATGGGTTGTGTTATGGGTGGTGTTATGGGTGGTGTTATGGGTGGTGTTATGGGTGAGGAAGAGTAACACACCCAGACGGTCTCTCCCAGAGCACCAGGGAGCCTAACCTGCAGCCGTGTGTCGTTGGTCCCTCCAGGCTTCTGAAGGAGTCCCCATCCGGTTCTTCTCCATGCTCCCGGAGCTTGTTGAGGCTTACTACAGCCCCAACATGGGCCTGGTGACACACCTGCAGTACCCTGTCCCCAAGGAGGAGGAGCCGGAGGAGGAGCCAGGTTAGACGCCGCCCCACCCCCTTCCTCACTGCTGCCAGCACTCTGCGTCACACAGGAAGTCGTTTGCATATCCGTCAGCAACAGTAGGTTGCACACGTGAGCTGAACAGCCCAGAGGTGATCCCCACTGTGGTTTGTGGTTTCAGAGCAAGTCAGCTTGCCTCCTCAGCTGCCGAGGAGAAACTTTGGTCTGTCGGCCATCGAGGGGAAAGAGGGAGGCTCGGCTGGGGATGCCAGGGGGGCAGATGTGACCTCCCTGTCCCTGACAGACACCTACCTGCAGAAACTGCAGCACATGGACATGAGCCAGTAAGGTCACCTTCTTCATGAAACACACACATTTTATTAAGGTATTTAGGGAATGTGTGGCACCATCTTTGTAGAGAAGTGCAGAGCCCCAGTAGTGTTCCTGTGTTGCAGCATTCCAGACGACCACCAGAAGGCCATCCAGGACTACTTCAGGAGCTCCCTGAGCCTCGACGCGGAGCTAGTGCACGGGGGGAACCCCAGCCTCCCCCACCTGAAGAATCTCACCATGAACATCTGTAAGCACCTGAACAGGTACGCTCTCAGCTGAACAGGTACGCTCTCAGCTGAACAGGTACGCTCTCCCCGTGTTCTCACTAACTGTTCCTGGAGCTGTCCAAGAGAGGCTGGGAGACACAGCTGCCACAGCAGCGTGTGTGTGACAGCCAGGGAGGGTTGTGTTCAAAGTGTCGGGTTGGGAAGGGGGGGAGGGGTAGCTGCCGTTTTTGTAAAAGTGGTGGTGGGTGTGACATGTCCCTCATATGTATAATGAAACCTTCCCCCCTGGTGACAGCGAGATCTCTCGCACCCTGCCAACCCTGGAGACCTTTCAGCAGGTCTGGGACCAGCAGCTCTCCCCAGGACCTGCTCGTCTCAGGAGTCAGGTAGGTGGCTATTTTGCCAAGCTCCTGTCCAGAGCCTCAATGCTAGTTTTTAGCTGGTGTGTAGATGTTCGGCATAGTATAACCCTGTAACCTTTGAAGGATTACATTTTTGATGAACTCTGCTTAATAACAAAGTGCAAGCTTGGTGATCTAAGAAGCTTTTAAAACGTTACCCAACGAGAGAGTGAAAGGGTGTTCTTCACAATCATGCGTTTTTGAGACGTGTGACTGAAAGTTTTTGTTATTATCTTCTGCTTTCTGCTAGCTTTCTGCTGACTCAAGTCAATCAGTATCCTTCAGACTTGAACAATTGACACAACTGCTGTACTCCATAGAAGACAAGGTAATATTGAATCATCTTGTACTCAGAGTTTACCTTTATCACTGACTTATTCACCTGAAATTGAGGAGCGTTTTTCACCCAGCTATTAATAATTGTCATCAGTGAAGGAAATCTCTGTGGATATCCTCTTACATTTTCACCAAACACGCATTGATAAGGAGCAGTGCTGTGCATGGTCACTGACATGCCTGTGTGCTTGTTACAATTTCAGGCCAAAAATGCTGTGTTTGAATCTGTCGGTTACGAAGGAGGTCACAGGAAGTCTCTCATACCACCTGTGACGTTTGAGGTAAAAATCTCAACATTTCCTTAGAAGAAGCTTTTATCCATGAAGCTTTTATCCACGGATTTGAACCTGTGACCTCTGACCTGTTACCTCGAAATCTGAAATTAAACGCTCTGTCATTGAGCCATACCCAGTGATGTTCACATGTAGCGGGGAGCAATTAGCTAAACATGTTGAATTCTGGGATGTTTTGGTGTGGAAGGGGTAGGTTCCTGTGACCTCTTGGTTTCCACAGGTGAAGTCGGAGTCTCTTGGCATTTCAACCAAGATGTTCCTCAAGGTGGACATCGAGAGTGGAAAAGTCTACTTCAAGAAGTCAAAAGACGGCCCCGAAGACAAATTCTTTGTTCACAACAAAAGTGAGTGTTGTTGGTTGACACCAAGACGTGTTTGTTGGTTCAGGTGTGCAGGTGTGCAGGTGTGCAGTGTGTGCAGTGTGTGCAGGTGTGCAGTGTGTGCAGGTGTGCAGATGTGCAGGTGTGCAGTGTGTGCAGGTGTGCAGGTGTGCAGTGTGTGCAGGTGTGCAGTGTGTGCAGGTGTGCAGGTGTGCAGGTGTGCAGTGTGTGCAGGTGTGCAGGTGTGCAGGTGTGCAGGTGTGCAGTGTGTGCAGGTGTGCAGGTGTGCAGTGTGTGCAGGTGTGCGCAGTGTGTGATTGTAGGTGATGTTGTTTAGTCCTGCAGTTGGTGAAATCCCAGAACGTGCATCCGAAACTGGTTATCGTCGTGGAGACAGAGAAGGAGAAAGTGCAACGCAAAGAGTTTGTGTTTGACGACTCCAAGGTGACGACATAAACATCATCGTGCTTACATTTACATTTAGTCATTTAGCAGACGCTCTTATCCAGAGCGACTTACAGTAAGTACAGGGACATTCCCCCGAGGCAAGTAGGGTGAAGTGCCTTGCCCAAGGACACAACGTCAGTTGGCATGACCGGGAATTGAACTGGCAACCTTCGGATTACTAGCCCGCTTAGATACTGAGTGATGACCTCGTTGTGATGTCACCTGCGTGTTGACCTGCTGGTCTGTTTGTGTTTCCGTCAGAAGAGGGAAGGTTTCTGTCAGCTGCTGCAGCAGATGAAGAACAAACATTCTGACAAACCTGAACCTGACATGATCACTGTTTTCGTTGGCACCTGGAACATGGGTAAACAAATAGTAATACTCTCCTCAATCTTCTCATCAAAATACACATTTGGCTTTTCTTTCAAAACCAACTAATTGTTTTGTAAACAAACGATACATTTGTAAACTACGTTTTTTCTTTTTAAATCTATCATCTTAATAAATCAGATCTAGCTGAGCTGTATTAGCAGGCGGGGTCAGAATTTCTCTCTCAAGGATGCGACCTATGACCTCTAACCTCTGGTCCCAGGCAACGCCGGCCCTCCCCAGGACATCTCGTCGTGGTTCCAGTGTAAGGGTCAGGGCAAGACGCGCGACGACACGGCTGACCACATCCCCCATGACATCTACGTGATCGGCACCCAGGAAGACACGCTTGGGGAGAAAGACTGGGTCGACACTGTGAAGAACACCTTGAGAAGCATCACCAACATCAGCTTCAAACAAGTCAGTCGCAGCCAGTGGCGGTCCTAGCACGTTTGGCGCCCCGGGCAAGGGGCAAGGTTTACCCCCCCCCCCCCCATAATGTGATTTTGTGTGTTTCTCAGATGGCCAGCCAGACCCTGTGGAACATCAGGATTGTAGTGCTGGCCAAGCCTGAGCATGAGAACAGGATCTCCCACATCTCCTGTGACAGTGTCAAGACAGGCATCGCCAACACGCTGGGTGAGTCCAATCCTCTCCTCCCGGGTTCGGTGGATTACTGTAGGGTGAGATTTAGGGGGTGGGGTTGGTGGATAGGGTTAAGGTAAGGTCGTTAGGGTTAACACACATCACACCACGTTTGTGTTTTTCTTACGCAGGAAATAAAGGAGCGGTGGGTGTGTCGTTCATGTTTAACGGGACGGCGCTCGGGTTCGTCAACAGTCACCTGACGTCAGGCAGCGAGAAGAAGCATCGGTGAGGGACAGTTCTTACAAACTTTGTCTATTAGGTTTTACATAACATACTATTTTGTCATCAGGGCATTTGTTATAAGTAAGAAAGAATATTCCCTTTTAAGAAGTTCAGGTTTTCAGTCATAGGAATTATTTAGTCCTGCTCCTCTTGACAGTTTCTTAGCAACCGGTCTAGGATAAATAAGTCCTGATCCTGTGAGCTAGCCTAACCTTCTCGTCAACAACATATGTAGGCTAACATTATTCAACTGAAATAATATCTCATTATAATTAACATTAATTAATAGTGTCAGGATCAATGTAATGACCAAGCGCCCTCACTGACATCATACTATATTATCTTATCAACAGACAGGTGACAGTATGAAAAGTTTACTGGTCTAATATGAGATAAATCAAGTCTAACATCTGATTGAGGGTTAGCTAACTCAGGCTAACGCTAACCCTCCCGAGGCCACTCTCTCCCGTGCTAGCGTTAAAAACTGGTTTTGTAGACTGTCTGGTTGGTTTCCTGAGTGTCTATTCTTGTTCCTTCTGAAACATGATTAAACTGAATGATGCAACGACAGTGAGATATGAAGCGAAAGGAGAACTGCGTGGTCAGTTTTAACGCTTTCAATAACACAGTTCGGCTTATAAAGTTAGTAAAGGTATGTGTTTTGGTGGTGGGGGTTGTTGTCAGACGCAACCAGAATTACGTCAGCATCCTACGGTTCTTGAACCTCGGAGACAAGAAGCTGAACCCGTTTGACATCACCCATCGCTTCACCCACCTGTTCTGGCTGGGGGATCTGAATTACAGACTTGAGATGCAGTCCTCGGTAAGTATCAGCAATCAGAATCAGAATCAGAATCAGAAAGGGATTTATTCGCCATGAAAGTTTGCACAGACAAGGAATTTGCTTTGGCAGGAAGGTGCATACAATAAACATATACCTAAAATTTAAATATGTGGACTAACTATACTAAGGGTACATAAACTAGCAGTACTAAGTGGGATAAATATAAGTTGCCGTAAATTACAATATAAAAATACAAAAATACAAATATTACAAAAAACTGCAAAATCTAACTTCTACAAATCTGTAGAAGGTAACAATATCAAGCCCAAGTATAAATCACATTGATACAGTCTTATCTCTCCATGAAAACAGTGTTTATAATAAGGCTAAGGGGAACTTTGTGTTTAAAATAGTCCAAAACTTTTTTTTCTTCTACATTATGGAGAGATTGCTGTTTTGTTTGTTCCCTGCACGTCTTGTTTCTTCTCGAGAGTTTCTTGTGAGAAGCGTGGGCAGTGTGGAGGACAGGGTTTGGGTGAGCCTCTAAACAGCAGCAGTCCTGTATGCTAGCGCTGCTGTACTGCCACTGCTGACATCATCTAACAGGAAGAACCACTACTTTGCATTGTCTGCGTTCACAGGAAGCAGAGAGCATTGTGACAAAGATCAAACAGCAACAGTATCAAGAACTGCTCGCCAAAGACCAGCTCAGCATGGAGAGGACTGAGGGGAAAGTCTTCCTACACTATGGTATTTCCTCCATGGTATCTCACTGTACACCACAAATGCAAATGACAATTACAAAAACTAACATACGAATGAGGTATTACTGAAGTAAAACAGTAGTCACCTTCTGAGCAAAATGTGAAGAGACTGGGACGTTTTGTAAGACTCAGAGTGCAGCACAAGCTCAACGACCTCCCACGGGGACATTAGCAGGGCGCAATGAGTAACAGAGATACAACACAAAAACTCTTGTTCTTCACGTGTTCTAACGCGAAGGACGAGAGACGTGAAACAGCTCCTGTGAGACGTTCTGGAACGTTGTTCTTCTTCTCATTCCTTCACAGACGAGGAGGAGCTCACGTTCGCGCCCACCTATCGCTTCGAGAGAGACACAAGGGAGAAGTATGCCTACACTAAGGCCAAAGCCACGGGGGTAGGACACTGTTTATTCAGATGTGTTTTCCTCTTCTGGAAAAACCGAACCCTTCCACGACATAGCA
Source organism: Osmerus mordax (assembly GCF_038355195.1). NCBI lineage: Eukaryota > Metazoa > Chordata > Actinopteri > Osmeriformes > Osmeridae > Osmerus > Osmerus mordax. Next base: position 756,324 of record NC_090075.1, read on the forward strand.
ACACACAAACACCAGGGTGAGGAAGTCAGCAACACTGTTTATTGATCTGGGGGTCGTCCAGGCAGGAGAACCTGCTCTTTGGTGAACTCTGGTTCACGGGAAAAATGTAGGCTGGGTTCACTGCCACAGGATGAGTTGTAAGCGATCTTTGGGCAAGGCCTGAATCCTTCCACTTGTGAACATGGAATCTCCTGTGAAACAGTCGAAGCGTCTTTGCTGTTCTCCCTTTGCAGACAAAGTACAACCTACCTTCGTGGTGTGATCGTGTCCTGCGCAAATCTTACCCCCTGGTACACGTGGTCTGCCAGACATACGGTGAGACTGGGAGCACGTGAAGCCATGCCAACACCCGTAGGAAACTGGGATTTTTCAATTTAATTCAAATTATGAAAAATATTTTTTTCAGGGTGCACCAATGACATCATGACAAGCGACCACTCGCCTGTGTTTGCAACGTTTGAGGTTGGAGTGGCGTCACAGTTTGTGTCTAAAAATGGTAATTATTATAATGACACAATTAATTTATATTTTACAATGGACAAGGATGTGTTGCACTACCTTATGAGATGTATCAAACTAAACTTAAGACTTTGTGAGAAACATTTTCCAGGATGATCCAGTATTGTGGTCGACATTTTATTTTAAATTTTTAGATCCTAATACCACATCTGAGGGTGCTATAAAGTTCATGAACTGCGTTGCCAAACTCACAACAAAGTCCAAGACCAAGTTCTTCATCGAGTACCACTCCAGCTGCCTGGAGAGTAAGGCCTCATTCTGTTACATTTCTATAATATTTACATTTATTTAAAATCGTATTTCATCACGAAAGGGGCCTAATGGATTTCATGTACCAAACCCAGAATATCAGTCTAACACCTTAAACATCCACAGAGTTTGTCAAGAGCCCAGAGGGAGAGAACCAAGAATGCTCAAATGGATCCATCAAAGTTCGTTTTGGAAACCAAGTTGAGGTAATCTAATCTAATTTAAGGGGTCAGATGGTTTAGCAGTTAGGGAATCGGGCTATTAATCAGAAGGTTGCCGGTTTGATTCCTGGCCGTTAGAAAAATGATGTGTCCTTGGGCAAGGCACTTCACCCTACTTGCCTCGGGGGAATGTCCCTGTACTTACTGTAAGTCGCTCTGGATAAGAGTGTCTGCTAAATGACTAAATGCAAATGTAATCTGAGAGAGTCTCGGTTTGTTCTTTGAGTAGGTTGATGATGTTGTGTTGAAGCAGTATGGTTTTTCAAATCCGACGATCTGTTGTGTTTGAAGCTCACCCCCATCATCTCCGACCCGGAGTATCTTCTAGACCAACACATCCTCATCTGCATCAAGTCCACAGACTGTGACGAATCCTACGGTAAACAGGATTTTTTTAAACAGGATTTTAAAGTGGTACAGCTATGCACAGCCTCACAGAGCCTGACGTCTCTGTGTCGTCGTGACTACAGGCGAGGGCTGCGTGGCGCTGCGGGCTGCAGAGTCCTCCTACACGGAGTTCCAGATAACACTGACTCACCACGGAGAGAAGACGGGATACCTGACGGGGGGGATCCAGCTGCGAACCTCCGAGGGCAAACAGACCGAAAAGCTGTACGGTGAGTCCGCATCACGGCCGTCCTAAGAGACAGCTTAGTGGTTAAAGTACCTGGCTGCCGACCAAGAGGACACAGGTTCAAATCCGTACATGAATGCTGAATGATTCAACTGGGATTTCACTAAACTTGTTTTGACCTTTTTTTTTGTTTTAGATTTCATCAAGGTGGGAGATGATTCTAGCGGCAACAAAGGCAGAGGAGGCGATCACACCAGCAAGTGAGAAGTCTCTCCTGAACCAAGCATCATCCTGCAGGTGATCTAGATAATGATGTCACTTTCTCTCTCTTAATCTTCATCAGATCGTCATCAGCCTTTCCCGCTCCAATTGACATCACAAACCCCAACTACATGGGAGTGGGTCTGAAGTGTGGTTCTGCAGGGAAGGGCTGGAGCTACAGCAAACCTCACAAAGCAAGTCCAGGAGGCGGGCCCATGGGCAAGGATGGGAACCATGGCAACCTCTCTCCCAAAAAATCGTACGACTCCACACGAAGCCCCCCAGGAAAGCCAGCGTGAGTCCGCCTTAGCTGAGAACTCTTTTTTTTTCACAACGGTATGTTGTAGACTTGTTTCTTTGTGTATTCAACAACAAAAAGGACACTGTCCAATGCTACGGCCATGTTCTCACTGCTGAGTTTGGTGTTGTGGTGTTGTGTGAAATCAAACTCTGCACGCCCCACCTGTGTTCCCTCAGAGCTGAGGATGAGTACCCGGCTGAGATGTTCGACAACCCCCTCTACGGCTCCATGGGGAAGGCAGGGACACGAAGCAAAGACCCGGAGCCTCAACGCAAGGACCAGCTGGCGCCACCAGACGCCATCTTCTCCTTCCCCAAGCCCCCCGACTCCGTGGAGCCTGACCGACCCCCGGTGCCCACCCCTCGGAACCGCTCCTTCACCTGCTCAGAGACCAAGCCCTCGGCCGCGGCCCCCGGCGTCTCGCAGCTCCACCTGACCAAGAAACCGGTGATGTCGTCTCGTTCTGACGGGGGAACGGCAGCCAGCCGGCCCCCCCTGCCGCTGAAGTCTCGGCAAGGCCCGGCTCCAGAGCTGCAGCCGTCCCGGCCCAGAGACTACAGAGAGAGCTCGGAGATCCACACCAAGCAGCGCCACGCACCCCGGTCGGGGCAGCCGCTGCCCAAAGATGGTAACACCAAACTGTCCCTCTTACATTTTCTTTGCTTCATAAACTTTGCTACATTTTCCCCCCCCTTCTTCTTAATGTGAGACATATCTTTCTTATTTTTCCTCCCCAGTGCATCCTGACGCAGCTCAGCCCCCGAAAATGGGTCGTTCTGTGAGATGATTTCCTGTTTGGGCCCCTGGGTATCACTTCCTGCTCTGCGAGTTATAACTGTGATTGGCTAATGAATAGGGGCTACAGTGGAGAGAATTGCCCAAAATGAACTCAAAGCGTGCCACTGTTGGTCTTCCTGATCCTCCATGTTGTTTAAATCAAACAGATCTTTACTTTTGATAGTCATTACAGAATTCCACCTATGGTATTGGTAACACAGAAGCCATATGTGTGTTCAGAATTGATCTTTTTTGTCTTCCGGCCTTGGTGGATGCTATTTTGCACACACTTCACAAATATCGTCTACTACGAATCATTTAAATTGTTACATCCGAATTTGTCTGCCTTGCTTATGTGTGTTATGTGACTTTGGTTACAATAAACTAAAGGGAATACAAAATATTTGCATAATAAGTTGATATCTGACTTGACGCACGATTGTCCTTAGTAAATGCTGACATCTGCTGTAACTCTGCAGTACTGCGGGTGTTTCTTTCAACGTTCACGAATCTGGACATAATTGTCGCTGTTATATGACGTATCAAACTTTCCCCCAATGGGTTTTCTACAACGATAATTGTATACGTCATCAACCCGAGACAGAAAATACAGCGCCGACAATGGTGAGAATATTTCGTTCCTTTAAAAAGTTTACAAATTTTTGTGTACCGTACATGTATTTAACCGACGCAATTTTGTAAGCATCGCGCAATGGGATAACAATTAAGCTAATACATTAGTTGATCAATGAATCAATCATTTTATTGCCAAATGCCCATACAATTAGCTCGCATCGTTAGCTAGCTGGCTAGCCTGATGAGCATCACCTGCATTTCCTGGCGCAATCTATCAGACGTTTATTATACGTAGAAACATTTATCATCATGGATACATTCACTGCTTGCTTCTTATGGAATCATATATTTTGCATTACAGCTTTTCTACTCGTTTTTCAAATCTTTGGTGGGTAAGGACGTGGTAGTGGAGCTCAAAAATGACTTGAGGTAAGTGTTGATTTATTGCTATATTGCAGAGCTGTCAACGAGTAGCCTAATACGAATAACAAAAAACTACCTTGTTTGCGATGACCTAGGATTTGTGAAAAGTCTCAAATCAGATCCTTTTTAAGGCCATCACAACCCAAACAGGGTGTTATATCAAGTGTACTGTACTACAGTCCTACTACTCGCCACTGTTCCTGCTACTTTTCAATTAGACTGTTTGCGCATCACTACCGCCGTGGTAGTATTAGTATTCCCATAAATAGTTACTGATACGTCGTAAACACCTGTTATACGAAATTTTCATTGATGGAATTACTAGTAAACGATACAACAACGTACGTTTGTATGACTTCTGCGTTCCTTTTCAGCATCTGCGGAACTCTTCACTCAGTTGATCAGGTAACCAGGCAGCTTCTGGCTCTTTCAATTTAACAACCTTACAAACACCACACCTTCAGTGACGCTTTATCTAACCAATTTCCACGCTCACTGTTTTGTGTAATTTTGTTTTTTCAGTATTTGAACATCAAACTCACAGACATCAGCGTGACAGATCCAGAGAAATACCCACACATGGTGAGTGTTCATGCATTGCTGCACACAGCATATGTCACATGTCAGACAAGGAACAGCATTTGCCTGTCTGATGCCGTATTAGAGTACATCATAGGGAGGAGGGGTTGGGGGAGACAGGACTCCTCAGAACAAGATGGCGTCACCTGTTTCTTGATGCATCAAAGCAGCTGAAGCTTTTTGGTGGAACCTCAGGTTCAAGTGTCACGTTGTCAGGTTTATCTCCATTTGTAACAAGGTGCAGGCAGAACTCTTTGGTCCTGCTCCTCCTGACAGTCTCCTAGACGCCTGTCCAAACCTGCAGTAGATAATCGAACCCTTGTGTCCTCCAGCTGTCTGTGAAGAACTGTTTCATCCGGGGCTCCGTGGTGCGCTACGTGCAGCTGCCGGCGGATGAGGTGGACACACAGCTGCTTCAGGACGCCGCCCGCAAGGAGGCCATGCAGCAGAAGCAGTGATGTCATCAGTGATGTCATCACAACTGGCTTGACTGGGGCGGGGGGGGGGTGGAGGTCTTTTGACACATCTAATGTCTGTTATTTAGAATCATGTTATTGCCGTTGGTCCCTTAGTGAAGGTCTTTTAGGTTAGTAGAGATATTAATTCCTCTGGGAAATTATTTCTCTTCTCTCTATTGGAACCTTTTTGGGTTCCGCTTAACTTTGAATTTGTTCTTTGACTGAGGTCACTGTCTAGGTTACACACTCCAAAGTGAGGCGATAGCCTTGGTTTTAAATAACGTACGTTTATGTTTAGATGTGACCAACGAAGGTAATTGAAGAAAAGAATTGTCTTTCTTTACATTGTACAAATTAAATATGTTGATGTTTTGTGTTTTTTTTGATAGAATAACTTCTGTTCTACGCCAAGGTTTATACACGCTCTTCTGAATCTGCCAGTCATGAATTATGTTTTTGTTCTTCAGTTTAATGATTTTCTGTTTCTAACCTCCAAGGAAAAACATTTGTGATTAATTTTGTTATTGTGTGAAAATAAACCTTGGTTTGATCCTTGCTACCTGTGTTTGACAGTTGATGTAGTATGATGCGTGTTGTGGGGGCTAATTTACGGGTACTTGTCTTTTTACACCTTACTTATGGAGTATCTGAGAAGCTATCAGATAGGCTAGTGAAACTCACAGGATATGAGGTCACTAGTGCACACGTGTACGTTATTTAAGTGGATGGTAATTGCTTGCATGCAACAACCATCTTTCGGCGCTATGCTCCCGCTTCCCGCCTGTTTTCTCAGAAAAGACAAGTCCAGCACTGACACCATGGTAAGACTACCTGCAAATATGTTTGTCCGATATTGAGTAATTAGCATATAGAGGAAGATATTGACCCATCAGTGACATAACAAATGTCTATATTATTGATGCGGCCACACTGTAAGGGTTAAGCTTAATTGGTTGTGTGTTGTGGTCCACAGGAGCCTCGCGCCACCGGAGGTGAACGGAGAGAGAAGCGTAGACACGGCACCGACACGGCAGCTGTAGGTGATGAGGTGAGGACCTTCTACTCGAGCAAGCTGTGAACTAGTGTTGCCACCCGTCCCCGTTTTCCCGTGATTGTTCTCTTTTTTTCGAACGACTGTCCCGGTTTTTTATTCTTTAACTGGACACGAATTGTCCCGTTTATTGAGAAATTCTCAATTTGAGTTTCATAAGTTTTAAATTAAACCTATACATTACTACAACTAATAAACTACCGCCGTTTCTTAGATGGGTGAGACTCGTGGGGATTCTCCACCTAGATCCACATCAGGAGAGTTTTCAGATGAAGAGGTATTAGGTCGTCTCTATATCATATAATGATAGAGGTTAAGTCTTTGACATCGTTGCTTTTCTGCAGATATCGACCAAGAGAGAGCAGCATTTGAGACTAGGACCAGCAAACCTCGATGACACGTTGCCATTCGACCCCCTAGACTCACACCGCACCCAGCGGGAGGTAGAGGACTCTCTCGAGGTCTTTCACCCAGAATCTCTCGTGCTCAAGTATTTTGATGTTGACAGACCGTCTGTCGGTTAATAAGATGTTTTTAAGAATGTTTAAAGAATTTTTATGAATAAAATTTTATTATTTCCTCTGGACCTTGCGGTAACATCATGACACCTTGAGAAAACAAGTTTTGGGGGTTAAAGTTATACTTTAACTAGGATTAGTCTCTTCCTGAGGGCGTTCATATTGGTGAAATATATTTACAAAAGGCAATAAGGATGCAAGTTACTAGCCTGAGCCAATATCCACGATAGAGAAGAGAAATTATTTTCTCAGTTTTGGGAGATTAAAACTGTCAGAAAACATGGATGGGTTGCAAATAAATGTTTCATAGAAATGACAAGCGGCCTTGTTTTTCATGAATTACTTTATTTTCACGAGTAAAAAAACAAAACGGGGTGACATTACAGAGGTGAGCAGAAGAGGTAGGCTTAAGCTAAGTTAAACCAACATGTCCACGTTGAAAATATCCCTTTTTACAAGAAAGAGGTACAGCTTTAGCTTGACTGATAGTACCGTGCCAGTTAAATCCATGTTGTGTTTATTAATCCTAACCTCTTCAGTTTGTCCAGAGAGTTGTACTACAGTTGCATTTCCTGGATCTGAACTTCTTTACCCAAGAAACACTCAAATGAATACATAGAAATCCATTACCTTTTATTTTACATTCATACATCTAAGATTGTACAGTTTAATGCTGTAAAAAAAAAAAACTCAAACTAAGTCCAGAAGACTCAAGAGATTGAGCGATTATGATTTGCACGGTTTAAGGTTGGTGACGAGCATTTTAGAAAATATACACCCAAACACACACACACACACCCCAAAGAAACCTTGGACACGTGACGTCATGAAGCTGTACCTTAACAGGACGCCTGAACATAAAGGTATCCAGCCACCTGATAGAAAGGCACATTAAGTACACCGTGTATGTACAAACACAATTTTGGACATTTATACAACTTCACTTTAGCTTCTAGAACGACAAACTGTAAACCTTCACTTACCAAAAAAGGAAACTAAAACAAAACCACATCTATACAAACACGTTTGAAGTCAAATATCTTCTTGGTCATACCAAAGCAGAAATGCATATTTCAACATTTAATCATAGATTGGCTCTGCCAGCAGAGAGCAACCTAATAGATATTACACATTGTCACGATATTTATGCAGTTGCCCGGTTCATGAACGTTAACTGTTGGCAACAGTAGTAATGAATCATGCATTTCTTCCACTTCAAAGAGCAGCAGTCATTCTCTTCATTTCAGCCGCTTAATTTACCAATTAAGATGTCAAATTTGTGCAACTTGACATGGTATCATATGTAGACAGAAAATGTCTTAAATTCTATATACAGCCAAATCTTCCGTTACCTTAAAATATAGTACCACCCTTCAATCAAAATTTCAAATACTTTCAGAAAAAGTAAGTTCTTTTATATAAAATACTTCATCCTCAAAAACTGGATTTTTACTCTTTACATTCCATCCTTTAGTCAACAAAATAAAGCTTTATATTACGTACCTTCAAAGCTTCAAAACACTGCCGGCATAATTATATATTTATATCTATATAGAAACAATAAAGTGACTAAGATACCAGATGTGGTTCTATGTTCACATGTTGAGGAAACCCGTGTACTTGGCACATACTGCCCATATATCCTTCCCATCAAATCAACACAGTGTGGCACTACAGTTTTGGATGATTGTACACAGTGGGGTCTTTGAATGCCGTGGTCAATATGGCCGCCCTCCTGTGCCACTCAGCAGGCCTTAGTCAGGTCTGTGGGCAGGTCCGAGGTGGACATGCGGTACTGGATCTTTGTGTTGGTTATCGCGCCGTGCTTCTGTCGAAGATGCAATCGTAGCTGACTCTTGTGGCGAAAGTGCAAATTGCATTTCTCACACTGAAAAAGATAAAATCACAACATTAATTTGTATCTATAAGTATATTGGAGTTGAATCTTTGATTGGAAGTAAAAAAGGTTTGTGTGTGTGTAACGAGGAAGGTCAGGTTAAGGTGTGGAGGTGAGTGCTCACATGGTAGGGCTTCTCTCCCGTGTGGATGCGCAGGTGGCTCTTCAGCGTCTGCAGGTGACGGAAGCGCGTCCCACAGATCTCACAGGGGTACGGCTTCTCCCCCGTGTGGATCAACACATGAGCCCGGAGGTGAGCGACCTGATGACCACAATGTTTTCATTTAGTAGGCAACTATCTAAGCTTCGTACAGTAAAAGGGGGATTTGAACCCTGCAACCTAATCAAGGTGCTACAGCACACCAACAGTAGGTCTAGTAAGTTCAAGACAGTTCCTCCCTCTCTTCCTGTTTGCTTTAAGGAAACTCACCTGTACAAAACGCGCTCCGCATGTTTCGCATTTGTATGGCTTTTCTCCTGAGTGAATACGTGTATGGGTCTTGAGGTTGGCTGGTCTGTTGAACTGAGCACCACAGATGTTACAACGATACGGCTTTTCTCCTGGAACACAAGAAATATACACAAACTTCAAGTAGTGAAACGAGAGAGAGAGAGAGAGAGAGAGAGTCTTTAAAGGCAAATGAGCTAGCCGTTGCCTGGATGTTCCTCCAGTACCTGTGTGAACGGTCTTGTGGCTGGCGAGGTTTCCCTTGTAGCGGAAGGCAGCCTGGCAGCGGTCACACTTGTATGGCTTGTCACTGTGCATCTGCAGCATGTGGCGCTTCAGAGCTTCCTCCTCTGCGTACTTCGAGTCGCATTCGTTACAGAAGAAAGTCCCGTTTTCTGTATGAAGGTGAGGAGGGGAAGGAAGAGGGAAAAGAATAAGTCAAATAAGTCAGAGGGGTCTGTGGTATGTGCTCGCCACAGGAGACGACGCCCCCCCCCCTCCCCCCCCCCCCGTAAATTTAAATCAACCAACCACAGCTGGAGTCGGAGTATTCTGAATGAAGCTCTGCCATCTCCTCGGCCAATCGGGACGCAGCGGTGTTGGGGCACTCTTCTGAGTGCTGGGGGGACTGGGAGCCGCAGGAGGAGCACTTTAAGTGGCTGATGTAGAGAGAGGAGTGGCTGTCGGCATTGCGCTGCGATCCCTCAAGTGCTCTATAGAGAGACACAACAAGCGCTTTGTGTCAGACGCCGTTCCACAGGACGGTCTTAAATGCAGCAGGGACAGACAACATATGTAGGCCAGCGGATTTGAATAAAACATAGCCCCTAGGTTAGTTTTAACACTAAAAAAGGATGCTACTATGGAAAAACAATTAAAACAGTGGAGAGGTTTCTAGTGAAACAGGTCATTGCGCACACACACACACACATTCAATATTCCGTTTTGTAATACCGAAAATCAAAGTTTGAACAGTTCTGCAAGTTGTGTAATAAAAAGAATGTTTGGCACGGTTTCAAAGACAACCACAGGATGAACAGGTGTTCCCCAGAAGCTCACCTGTTGATGATATTGTTGAGCCGGCTGGCCTGAGGAGCAGGCAGGTCCTCTCCGTGCTCGCTGATCTTGGAGGAAGTCTGGGGGTCCAGGTGCTCAGCGTCCCTGGGGTGGAGGTAGGGAGACAGGCCGAGGCGCTGGGGTGAGAGCAGGCCTTGCTCTTGGAGCCCAGGCCCCCCCTCCTCCTCCTTCTCCTTGGCGCTCTGGTTGAGCACAATGAACTTGTACTTCTTCCAGTTGCGGGCCTTGGGGTCCTGCGTGCTGGGCGGGGCCTGGGTGCGGGTGGCCTGGGAGAGGCCTGCGTTCTTGCTGCTACTGGACTCCGTGGGGGAGTTGGGCTGGCAGTCGGACTTGAGCGGGCTCTGTGGGCTGCTCATCAGGCCCTTGCGTCCCACGGAGGAGATCCCCAGGGGGTAGTGCTGGTGGGTCATGTCCTCCTCCGTCTGGTGCTCCTTCCCTGCCTCCTTCAGCGCCTCGTGGGCCAGACCCGGGAAGCCTCGCTTCCTGGACGCCGCCAGCTGGCCGACTGCCTCGTGGCTTTCCCTCCGCACCTCCTCCTCCCTGGCCGGCTCCCTGGAGGAGGAGGAGGAGTAGGCGGAGGCGTGGCAGGGTCGGCTGTACTCCACCCTCATGCTTCCCCCGGCGTCCGGGGGGGAACAGTGCTTGTGGTGGATGCTGCTTTTGGAGAGATCGGTGAAAGCGTTTTTGGCATCGGTCAGCTTGCAGAGTGGGAAGGGGAACCCTTGCATAGGGAACTGGCCGTAGAGATGGTAGTTACTGGGAGTGTTGACACTGTTGAACATGCTGGAGCCGTAAGATCTTCCATCCCGGAAGGGGGCCATGCGGCCAGGCAGGCTGTCAACCATGTCGTGGGGACGGTATGCATGCACGTCCTGGGGCAACAGCAAGGGGCTGACCAGGAACTCATCTCTGGGTAGTTTAGTGGTCGGATCGCTGTGGAAATGGTGAAAGGGTTAGTAACCAGCTGCCAACCCCCCCCCCCCAACACGCTGTTTTAACACAGCTTTTAAACTGAAGTCCTGATCTTGCCTACCTTGACTTCATGAATCTGTGACATGTGTCCACAACATGGTCCATCTGCAGGTAGATGGCGGTGTTCATGATGGCCATGATCAGGCTCTCCTTAAGGGTCAGCCGAGACGTGTACATGAACTCCAACAGGATGGCAAAGCCCTCTGGGTCCACCTTGGGGTCCAAGCTAATGGCGTTTAGGTTGCATTTTAGGGAATCGGTGAAGATTGTGTAAAACAGCCCACTAAAAGAGGGAGTTGAAAGAGAGGGGGGGGGGGGGGTTGGAAGGAAGGAATATGAATCACTTTCACTAGAAAGGACATTGAGGAATTCTACATTTGAGACCACAGACTTCTGGGACCACAGGCACAAACCTGCAAGCCATGAGGACAGTCTTGTGTGCCCTGAACTGCTGCCTGCTGACCAGGATGGTGACGTCCGTCAGGATGTCTCTGCTGCGCAGCCGGTTCAGATTGAGCAGAACGTCACTGGCATGGCGCGTGAACTGTATGCAGCTGTCTGCCGCGCTAGCCATTTTGTCAAGGTCTGCAAGGCGGGCAAAAATATAATGTTTTTTTTTTTTTTTTTTTTTGTAAAACACGTGGCAAAAGTCCAGTGTCAAAACACTTCAGAGGAATGACAAGTTGTTTAAAAGTACAGTATTGGCGTGAATATCTCATAACATTAAGACTAGATTTCAGTGTAGCCCAGTAACCTATTATTTATCAAAGCTCTCCAACGGGCGGCGCTGTTTATTAAGAAATATGAAACTTGGCGCTTTCCATTCTAATGGCAACATGCACTCCTGGGTTAACAAAGTTGTAAAACATGAAATTGCCAAGAAGAAACATAATTAACAGATTTCCCCCCGAAGATAGCCTAACTTTGCAAGAGTAAATTAAACATATCAAGGAATTGAAAAATACTAATCTGTGCCTAAATATGCCTTAATTAGCGCATAATCCCTTTTTACCTGCAACATATTGTATGACGAGCATTCCGGCCAAGATCAAGTGTTTCCCAGCGTCATCACATCGTTTGTTCATTACATTAGTGTGATATTGAACCAACCCAAATTTGATTAATTTTAGATCCAAACATATGCTCGAACATATGTATCTTGCATGTATACATGCATCTTAATTGTTCATACTGTTACAAGTTAGTCAGAAGTTGAGGTAGGCTATAGCCCTTTTTTGTTTTCAATTATGACTTAGTGCCTATAGCCTATAACGACAGTTCCAAAGCAATAACTGACATTCTTTCTTGCCATGATTTAAACAGGCCTAATAAACTTAAAGCGAAGGTATTTTTTCCTTAATACCGCAAGGTCTGCCATGACAATAAAGCCCACTCTTCTCCAACCGCGAGATGTCATGGTTTACTTTGCCACGCGTGTTCGGCACATGTTGAAGCTTATGAATATAACTTCACCACCAGCACCATCTTCGCCGTGGCACAACCAGGGCATACAGGTTTAATACCTTTTGAAATATTTTACATGGCTGCAGCCTTTTACCACAATTATTAACTAGGCTAATTAAACCTTATACATATGTTATTACATTTAGGATACGAAATTGTCTGTAGTCCAGAAAGAACAGTAGTATTGCATTACAGGACAATGATTTATGATTGTATCCTTAACTTAGGATTCAGACTTCTGAAGTTGCAACTGGAAACGTCCGTACTAATTTCTAAGAAAAGAACATGTATTGATAGACTATATAAGGTAGACCAATGTTTTACAACTGTGCTAAATTTTCCTACGCGATCTTACCATATTGTTCCACCTTTAATTAGGCAATTTATTACTTTTTGTCATGTTCCCAAATGTTGCCATTTTAGTCTACTTCTTATCAGCCAAACTTGTCTGTGAAAATAACAACAACCCTTTAGCCTAACTAAAAACACGATCTCAAACTACACTTAAAGTTGCCTAACCTTTAATTCGATCAATAAACTATTGGCAAGGACAACCGGAGATGCGGTCGCCAAGTTTAATTCATCAAGTTTGTGTCCCAAGATCTTCCCTTTCCCAACAGCGGTCTGTGTGCGGATACAAATGTGAGCACTTAAACGCTTCACAACCAGGGCAGGCAACAATGTTTTCGTCACTTTCCTTACAAGTGCGTGATAACACAATACAAATATTATATAGACAGCGCGTTGCATGATAACCTAACCTGCTCGTCATTGTATGCCAAAACCATAACTATCTCAACAGACTATGCTAACATTCTTATAGCTGCCAATAAAACGACAACCTGTTATCAAAACAAGACTACCCACTGATTAACAGAACTGCCACATTTTACTCCTTCACATGGCAATGACACTTGTGGATGCGGAGAAATAATCTGCCCATATCAATGTTCAACTTCAGAACAAGTAATTTTTGGAGCATAGAAAGCGCCGCAGTGAAACCCGGAGCGTCTTGTTTATTATTAGTAGTCCAGCTCACCCCTCCGCTATTGCTAGCTCTGCTCAACGTAATCTAATTTCTCTCCCAACTGCGAGCGGAACACCGCTTAAAACACCCGGTTTCAAGCGCGCTCACCCAGACCTGTAACAGCGAACCGCCGCTGAGAAAGCCTAACATTAGGTAGAGGATCTGTCAAGAGCACTGTCACAAACCCAGAGACACTCAGTATTAACGGATCTCACTTTCCACCAAACACCTAGATAAACATTTTTAAATAAATTCACAGACTGTCACTCCAACCACACCAGCACCGGGATAGCAGCGGAGACTACAGCTTCGCGCCATATTTACAGAGGGAAAAAAGGAATTTAAAAAATCACCTGGTAGCGCTTTCCTAGAAACTTCTTGCGTCACCACTTCTAAGAACCCCAGTTCTAAGAATCAGACGAGCTCAATTCTCGGAATTTGAGCCTGCGACCATACCATTTTCCGAGGGCTGGGTTGAGCAGGGTTTTAAAAAAAGTTAACATTCCATCTCTCTCGAATTTATTTTTCAATCGATAGTATACATTACACGTTTATAAACCCTTGTGGAGAAAGTAAAATGTTTAATAATTCTTAAAAAGTACGTTATTTTCCAAGATTATGGGAGAAATATACTGTGGTGGGAATAGATTCACCCTCTCTTTGGAACCGTCCATTCTAGACAATCACGTGGGCAGACGAGCTGGTTTAACAACCAATACCCTGAGCCGAGGATCCGAGATTCTCAGAACTAATTTACTATTCAATGACAAGCAAAGTATCCATTCGTTGTGTTTCCCCTGTAATAAACTCACTGGCAAAGCCTGCTCGCAACACATTAACGGAGCAGACTCGGACACGGTTATCCTAGACCTATGTGAAATTATGATTTTTATTTCTCCTGCAGAGAAGGGCTCAAATATGCTATTCCAGTTTTCTATCTTCATTTCTGTGGATGCTGGTAAACCGTCATGGGTTTGTTTTTGGAAAGGCTCTCTCATCTGAGACTCGATTGGAAACGCAGTAATTCGGCTATAGTGCCTTTTGAAAAGTTGTCAGTTTTATGTGATAAAATATGCTTTTGGCAGGCTGGACGCCCGCCGCGTGTAGCATCTATTTGAATGCAGTTCAAGAACATGATGCCATTCGCAGTATTGCATTCCTCGAGGCAACTTTACTAAACTAATTAACTCGTCTTAAACCTCTGTGTTTTTGGTGTTCAATCTTGATCAAAATCGGAATATTGCAACCTATGAGGTTACAAAATACAGTTATTGTAGTAGGCTATAAAGTAACCTATAAAGTAACCGATTTAAAGCGAATTGTCGTGGGCCAAAACGTACTGCCTAGACAAGGCTGCTTAACTAAATAAATGTGAACTTAACCTTTAGGCTAACTTCGTCTTGTATTTCCCGTTCTATAGGTTAGTTCAGTTTTGGGACAACAAGCAGAGGCCTGTGCCGTTCTATAGCCCAAAGTACTGTTTGGAATTCTGACATGTTTTATGTAGCTGTTTCATATGTCAGGTGTCAAGGCCAAGTCCCAGAGCAGCTGTTTGTCACTGGTCCGACCCGAGGCCCTCGCACAACGTCGCACATAATCGGACTGTCCCTATGAGAGAACGAGAAATGAAAGTTAACATGTCTATTTTCATTTCCGGCACTGATTACGATTATATTATAACCGCTCCTCAACATCGGTAGCCTAGGCTACACTCTGTCTAACCAGATGGGTAGGCTACTCAACATGAACGTAATTTCCAGTAGGCTATTATCTTAATTTCTTTTAACAATTTGAGCCAATTAACTGACTTTAAACAGCCAGCGTATTTAAGATACAGTGCGGTTTGGCCTATTACATTGTAAAGGGCTTGTCTTTGTGGCTAATTACTTTTTTGCGTTATAAACAAACCCTACACGGGCAATAAACAGTCGATCTTAAAAAGGTTTAAAGCACACACGCCACCGTCCTAATTTCTGAGCAATGCTAAGCGCACGATCTTTCCACAAACACAATACCCTTGCAAGTTGGGCTACTTTGGTCAGTTTATTTAGTTATAAACATCCTCCTTTAGACAAATTGTGTTTGGGGTAGCCTGTGCTTCTCAGTCTTTGAAACGGAGGTGTTATTTCTGAACGAACACTTATTAAAAGTGAAAGATAAAGGCTTACTTAAATATGTGTAGGCCTACTACACATGACTGAATATTTGTATAAATATTTACATTGACACTAACTCATTGCTCACATTTCCAGTTTGCAAATTCCAACAATAGATTAATACGGTTTTAAATGGTCGATGGTTTATTTTGGATACTTCAGTAATAAACACAAGCTTCTTTAAGTGAGTGTTCAATTATTCTGATCATGACTTGAAGCTGTAGAGGTGAAGGAGTACATTGTGCTACTTGTTGATGCCAACAGTTTAAATGTTGCCTTTCCAGACTAACTGGCTTGAGTAGTAAAAAAAAACTGAGCTCTTTTAATTATAACTTCACCTCAGAGTTTCTTGATGTCAGTTGTAAATTGAAATTTCACAATGTTTTTTTTCTTCTTTTTTTTCTTTTCTTCACTGGCTGCTTGGCACAGTTCTCATTGAATTAAGAGATTAAGAGCAGGAGGAGATGAATGTAATGTTGGTGTTCCTCCTAACAGTTATGCTGCCACGAGGCCCGTCATACTAACCCAGGGGTTGTTTGTGCTGGTTCCAGACCAGGGCCTGGCTGTCCTCACGCATCCTGTTCGCTCCCTGGTACAGGAGGAGCATGTGCTGGGCTGAGGAGACAAATGTGGAGACATGAATATTGGTTGAGAGTTCACCCAAAGCAAAGTGCATGCCTATTGATTAACATTGATCTGGTGTGACACTTATTAGTCCTTAATTAGTTTTGATGTCTGCAGTATGCATGAACTAATTTTTTATTTAAGACTGCACTATCTATTGATTAAATTTATTCTGGATTCAAGTGTTTCAAAATATCAATAAAACGGACCTCAGAATTTAAATAAGTTGTTGTTAATTTTCTTTACAGTATGTATTTTTTGGGACATAAAGGGTAATCTAGCAAACTCAGTAACGTGTTGTGTGTTAATTACAGTGGTGTGCATTAAACTGTGTAACAGGCTTGTTCTGAAACACTACAGGTGAATAACAAGTTTGTACCTTCTCCTGTCAGACACACAAGCACAACTCCCAAAGGTACTGATGTCACTCAAGTCTTTGTGAACTTCTGTACCCAAAACAAAGATTCTTTTGTGTTCTTGCTGTTTGAAACAGCTATACCCAATTCTGAGGTGAACACAGAGGTGAACACCAGTGAAGACAGGAAGGCCTGTTCTATAAATAGTCCGCCCGTGCTCTGCCTCACTCACAATGTGTGGGCTCATCTTTGAGAGCAGAGGTTACACAGGATGTCAGGTGATTAAGAGTGTCTGCTTTTTTCCATCTCTGAAAAACGTGTACAGGCAAGATCTACCAGTACCTGTGGGAATATCGCTTTGCATTGTCTTTAGTCTCCTGTCAAGTGTGTTTCATTACCAGAGCATTGAGGCAGTAGAGGTCTGATTCTACTGCGCTCACAAGTGAATGACCTACATACTTTGAAAGCCTTTGGGGAAGATCGTATCAACCCCTGCTCTGACTGACAAGTTTTTACTGTTCCCATTATTTAAATTATCATAGAAAGTGAATGTGGGTTAACAATAGACACCAGGAAAGGAATATTTTAGGTACACACATCTGAGAAGCATTAACTCAGATGTGTGTAAGAGAGTAACTTTGGTTAAAATTTGTTTTGTAGAAACATTTTAACTTTTGAAATACTTTCACGTAAGGTCAATCAGTTTTGATAGATGTTTCTTGTGGAAAATCATTGGCTTCAATTATTGATTCAATTACAATTTATGCACATTTTATGGTCAGAATTTAACCTGGGCCTTGACTTAGATTACCATTTTGAACTGTGGACATATTCCTAATCTTATTCATTTAGGATAATTATTCACCTTTGACCCTTTAACTTGCAACCCCAACTGATGCAGGATGATATTTAAATACGTTATGTTGAAAGAAAGAAGGTTGTTTGCGAAGTAAGTTTGTAAAGTTTCAAAGTTTGAATAGTTTGCTTTAATCAATGTTAGCCATCCTTTCAGAAGGAGTTACTGTTTACCTTCCCCACCTCTGTTGAGGAGGCATGTGATTATGTTATAATATAATGTAAACGATTTCTCCCTCCGGAAGCTGTGCGCTTCCTCTTATCTGCAACAATGTCCCAACACCGCACCCCAGGTGTTCACAAACCAAGGGGGAAGAACGTCTCTGAAATAATTAAGGCGCAGGCTTTTACAACAATCTTCAATTCAGCCAAAGAAAGACTATGTTGGGCTCCAAACAAAGAGCAACGTCAACTTTATTTCAATCCACTTGGGGGATGTTTAAGGCGCTCCAGAACTGTTATGCATAATGCACAGCCATAAACCCATCCAGGAGTTTGGAGAGAGATGTGTAGTTTACTCAGGCCCCATGCTGTGCCCGGGTACACAAGGATGAGATAATTACTGCAAAACCTTGGCAAACTTTTACTCAACCAATTCCCAACAAAAATAAATGACCCACTTATGGAGGCTGGAGAGTGTGGATCCAATGGAGACCAGCTGATCAATACCCATCTCCAGCCCCTTCTCCAGTCCCATGTCCAGCCCCATCTCCAGCCCCAGCCCCATCTCCATCTCCAGCCCCATCTCCAGCCCCATCTCCAGCCCCATCTTCACCCCCATCTCTACCCCCATCTCCAGCCCCATCTTCACCCCCATCTCCAGCCCCTTCTCCAGCCCCATCTCCAGCCCCTTTTTCACCCCCATCTCCAGCCCCATCTCCACCCCCATCTCCAGCCCCTTCTCCACCCCCATCTCCAGCCCCATCTCCAGCCCCTTCTCCACCCCCATCTCCAGCCCCATCTCCAGCCCCATCTCCAGCCCCATCTCCAGCCCCAGCCCCAGTCTCCCATCCTGCGAGGAGGGATTAACATCTCCCTAAAACCCTGGCCGCCCATGGCTGTTTTATCAACGTATAACGTAGAACCAGAAACATGAAGCATTCCTCCTCTTTGTTTGACAGAGTTTAGCTTTTCCCTCTTTAAGGTGCTGGAGTCACCAGCCTCCACCAGTCAAAGTTGGGGTTGTGATCAAAACCGACAAGTATCAGCAACACGGATTCAGGTGGGAAAACGGAGAGGGGAAAAAACACCATACATTTTTCACATACTGTGGTAAGATCTGACAGAGTGAAAAACTACCACAGGATCTCATCCCAGACCCAGTGTGGGTCACTGGATAGAAATGCCCACTGACAAAAGCCTGAGGGCCGGAGGTTGCCTCACCACCTTTTTCATAATCTGTACACTTTTCTCTCGTTTCTGCCCGTTTCACAGCAAATTTCTGCCAACTTCAGTGTTCATTGTCAGCAAAGAAGTGAACGCGAAGCAGCTCTGCTCTGTTGGGCATGATGCAACCAGGCTGTAACCCAAACAGATATGCTGTTAGCTACAACACAGCCAGGACTTCTCAGTTCCTTACTTTAAAAGAAAGGCTTTTGTTGTTAACAAGTTTTTTTTTTCTTATCACCTCTCTCTCTCTCTCTCTCTCTCTTCTAAACTCATTCTGTCCCGGCAGAATAGTCACATGCACACCACACTCTCTGGTTAAGGGGAATTTGATCACCTATAGGCTTAGCGGATGCAGTTTTGAGATCATCTTTGAACCTGTTTACTACAGATGCCATTACTTTTGTTGCTAAGCAGTAGTAATTGCTTAGAAATTTCATAGTCATTAAGTTATTTTTAGGAGTAAAACAGAGACAGTTTAGAGTTAGATTCAGCCATGAACAAATATCATCTAACAACATGTTAAGATGATGTTTTAACTGGGATAAAAGAGGAGTCACCTAGCATGTGTAGTCACTGTCTCTGTGCTCGAGGGGGACTTTAGTGCATATCATTGGTGTGGTTTGTCGGGTTTTGTTTAAGATCACACATCATTAATTAGACGTGTATTCTACCATCACAACTCTCCTTGAGAAAACAACCTCTCTCTGTCTATCTCTCTTTCTGTCTCTCTCTTTCTGTCTCTCTCTTTCTGTATCTATTTCTCTCTGTCTCTCTCATTCCGTCTTTCTCCCCCTGTCTCCCCCTCTCTCTCTCCCCCCTCTCTCTGTCTCAGACTCTCAGACCTCACACTGCCAGAAGGCTGTGCATGCAGCCAGCCCTGCAGCCCTGCAGCCCTGCAGCCCTGCAGCCCTGCAGCCCTGCAGCCCTGCAGCCCTGAGTGCTGACGTTCTTCACCTCTGTGAAGACACGCCGAGCGCTGGTCTCCATTTAGAAACATCTAGTTTCATCATTTCTTTTCTCACTTTACCCATCACTGTGACTGTCGGGTCAACAAGTATCTCCTTTCAGAACTGACTGGTGTTGTACTCCAGCATGGACAGACGAAACATGAGCCCTTTGACCTGGTGAACTTTTTAACTTGAGGAATTTTCCATCAGGGCTGTCTGTTAGTGCTGTGGCAGAGTACAGCACGCACAGGGAAGGTGTCTGGGGGATCTCCAGCAGCCCTCCTGTACTACTGTTGCCTCTGGGGAACCTGGCGTTGTCGAGGGGGAGAGGACGACTTGCCCCTGACAGGGACAGACCCGGGGGAGGCATTTGTGAGGCATGTGAGTTATGAAACAACTGCCAATGTTTTTCAAAACAGAGAAAGAAGTTTGACACACAAAATCAGATTTAACAGATCTTTTTTTTTTTTTTTCATTAGTATTTATAGATTTTTTTTTATGTGGGACACGGGTGCTGTCATAAGCCTTCAAGTGATTCAGAAAAGTACGTTGATGTTTAAATTCCCTGGTGAGGCCTGTTCATAATGTTCCTGGCACACTGCTAGCTTGACGCTCCCGAATTCCAGTGTTCGCGCTCCGTCGCGACCTTAGCAAAGAGAGCAAAGGAATGAAAACCAGTTCAGTCGAATCGAGCTGTGCGTATTCACTCACACTGGTGAGGCGCTGCGAGGTGGAATGCAGGCAAGCACAGTCAAAACTACATGGAATTTTCCACGCTTCTCACCAGAGTTCCCTTGTCAGTGTGCCATCTGGTGGATGATTATTCAGTTACAAAAGGTGCACGTGACGGTGAAACGTTCATGCTGTGCTCTCTCTGAAGCCTTCGCGGGCCAAAGGCCATTGAAACAGCATTTTACGCAGGGTGAAAAAACGAGCTGTTCAAAGTCTCGAGAGCTAAGCTGCTCTTGTGCTGCTCACGTGCTCAAAGATAATCAGCTGGACTGGCAGAGGATCAGCTACAGATAAGCACATAATTAATACCCCGAACAAATGCCTAGATAAGTGTTTTAAACAAACAAGACATTGTACTCAATGTTGTTTTTGTTTTTTTCAAACACTTGACCGGGGTTTCGGGCTAAATGTTCTTCTGAGGTGTGAGTCAGAAACAGTGTAAACAAACAGCTCCAGTTACCCTCCTGCTATCCTCTCTCTCGACCAATCAGAGCGCTCTCCATAGTTAGTCCCCCTTTCTGTAGTACTGCCTGGCCAACAGAATCATGTTGCTCTCAGAGCTGCTCTCAGAGCTGTGAACGCTTGACGATCACAGTTCCAGGGTAACGTTGATTTTATTTCGACTTAGGGAGGAAAAAGCTCTAGCTTGGCAACAGCAGATTGGATGCACTTCACTTTTATTAATCGTGTCGCATGAGTTGTTAAAAAAAAACTCATACGGCATAGCTTTCATACTCAAATCTATTTTAAATCACTTCATTCTACCTCATTCATCAGAGGGGAGGTCAACCTGTATAATCTAATGTGATAGATGTATATCATCACATATATATATTATATACACAGAATACACAAACTTTTAGTTGTTGTATTGGCATAGATACAGTACGGAGTGATAAATCTGAAATTGCAAACACACTCTTCTGTAATACCACTTTCCTGAAATGTTTGCATTTCATATTCCACTACTCTGTATTTGTTTGTAAATGTATATTTTTGGCCAGAGACAGATGCATAGAATCAGGAGAGAGAGAGACAATGGCATTGGGCGGACTTGAACCTCAGCATCAGGGCCTTAGCCCGTATCGTACGCGCTCTAACCACTGACCCCTATGACTTGTGTTCCAACCCAACATTCCTGTCCAAACAATGAAACAGCTTCAGGTATGACCTTCCACACCCTCTCCCATACCTCTGTGGTCTTGTACTTTTCCAATAATCTGCACTAGATAAACATTGTGAAATAGGGATCAAATGGATAGTTACGATGGATGTACAAAAGGTCACAAGTTTTGAATGGATTGATAGTAATAACAAATTTTATACATGATTGGGACACAATCTGAGATTAATCTTTCTTTTCTTTCTTTCTTTCTTCTCTCTCTCTCTCTCTCTCTCTCTCTCTCTCTCTCTCTCTGTCTCTCCTTCCACTTGCTAGTTCATCTTTCCTGCTTTATCCACCTGTTGTACCTGAAACAGCTGTTCAGCAACACTGTTACAGAGCTGCATTAGTGTCTGATGCCACCACAACACACACTGGTT
Organism: Osmerus mordax; assembly: GCF_038355195.1. Lineage (NCBI taxonomy): Eukaryota > Metazoa > Chordata > Actinopteri > Osmeriformes > Osmeridae > Osmerus > Osmerus mordax. The sequence continues at coordinate 778,317 of NC_090075.1, forward strand.
TAGTGGCCAGGTCCCGTCATCTGAGGGATCGATCCTCTAACATGTCAAAAGGCCACATGTGCAACACCAAATAAACTTCGGGAAAGAAGGAATTCTGTATCACATGCCTTTCCAGCAGCCATTAGTATATTTGTTGGTGCGATTTGAAGCTAGTGTGTTGCTGTGCTCCATCTCAGGCAGTGGATGCAGGATAATCCAGGGTGACATGGATGCAGGGAGTTTGGCCAGGATGAAAGCACTCCCTCAAAGCCCCAGAAAGCAACCTCTCTCTCTCACTCACTCTCGCTCTCAATTTATCTCACTCACTCTCTCTCATTCTCTCTCACTCTTTCTTTTTCTATCTCACTCTTTCTCTCTCTTTCACCCTCTCTCTCCCTGAGAAAAAACCTGATTTCATTTGGAAGTAATCCAGTTCTGTTTCCATGGACTCAACTATGAGATAGAAAAAAGCATGTTTTATAAAATATCAATTGACATGAGTAGTTGGAGTTAAGAAGAATTTTCATTTGTATATTTTGGGGGAGGATTCCAAAAAGATTGGCCATATAAAATATGGGCCATCATGCATCGCCATCTGCTTGCATATTTCTGAAAGATATGGTGTTTATTTATTTTGATTAAGCGATGAAAAATCAATATTGTATTTCATCAAATCATGAACACACTCGTGGAAAAATTATATAAAGTGAAAAGAGAACAATATATTATATTTCTTTTCTGCAGAGAAAACTATATATTTTAACACATCCCTGTGAGAACATGGCATGTTTATAGTCACAGACAGCAGTATCAACTAGGACTGAATGGATTTTCACACCAACTTCCACAACTTTTAACATCGTTATCAAAGAATTGACCCTGACAAATTCTTGTTCTTGTCTCAGAGGAGCCTCCAACACTTAATGTTTTTCACAATTAATTTACTACATTAACATTAATGATATGATAATGTTAAGTTAATTTAACAATTCAGCAATCTTTTCTTAGTCAAATAATGCTGTAACACTTACACAGCCTCCACATGTCAAGAGAATGTATCTAGCTACACGTTGCAAGAAACAATCATTCCTTTTTAATAACAAAGATTCCCTCTGTTCACACACTTGAATGAGCAGAGAAATTATATTTAATAAAAATATATTTTAATCTTTAGTAGATCTGTTAGAATTACCCAGTGGTTCTGTAGTTTCACAACATATCTTTGAGCAGTTTAACACACACCATTTTTTTCCTCGGATCACTGCAGATGTCTGGTGTTCCTGTCATGATAATGTCACTCATTATCTCCTTATAGAAACACAGACTTCAACATCTACATGTGTGATGCAATCTTTATCAGAGGTCATTCTCCACACACCAAAGCTTATCTTCAAACATAGCGAAGGATAAAGATCTATATTTAATTTTCTTTTGAATATATTTATTTCACATGAAATGCGTGACTGAAACTCACAAGAAGAGAACCCATTCTTTCACTTAGAGTTAGTCTGAGAGGTGTGCAGTAGAATTCTCACCTTGTTTCTGCTGGAAGGAGTTGGGCATCATGGGATTTGTAGTCATCCCCAGGTAGCAGAGCAGAATCTGGACTTCAGAGTTCTGGAAGAGGAGGTCTGGTCCGAGTCCAAAATGCCTTTGTTGGGGGGTCAGTTATCAGCAGTGATCAGTTATCACCCTGAGGAAGAGAAGATATCCTGGGTTCAGCGAAGAGAGACGGAGACGTGGCAGAGCTGGATCATGCAGAACTGGATGTCAGATTGGGGGCTCAAACCTTGCGGAGAGGCATTCAGAGTAAGCTTGGCAAAGGCAGCTGTCCTCGAGGCTGAAGTGTGTCGTGTCGCTGGTGGAGAGGGCTTGGAGGAACCTTCTTCCTGGCAGTGATGGCAACGCTTCTAGAAAAGCTGGGCAACGGCAGCAGAGGGTTGAAGTGAGTCAAGTCGACTGAGCGCGCTCCACGCTAGTGAAACGGTCCACAGGGCATCGCTGGCGCTCTAAGCTGATAGGCCGACTGCACTCTAGCGTTCATTGATTGTAGCGTTTGGTCGCTCCACTTTCCATGAATGCTAAAACCATGGGGGCAGCTCAGTTTTGCAACAAAAAAGAGGGGAGATTAAACAGCCAGTGAAATAATCCCAGTTTTTTTTTTTATAATACGTTTGAATAAGGAGGAATCTAAAATCCCATTGAGTCACATAAACTCTAAACCTTGGACTACCAGCGCCTTTAATATGCCGCAGCCTAGGGACCCTGGAGCCATCTGTCAGATTACAGCCTTTCATATACGGCAATGACACATTGTTTTATAAACAGAGCTTTTATACAACAAACATTTCAGTGTCCTAGAGCATTAATCTACGTAAGCTGGTCTCAATCCATGGAACTAGATATTGCTCTTTATAACTTGTCTAGTTAGGGGGTGGAGGGTATGGAGAGGGTGGCACTACATCACTCCAGATGTCCCCACAGCCTGGTACAACCAATGGGGCCAGTTTGGGCAGAATTTGGGGAGCAAATCCTGAAAAGGGGGAAGAGAAAAAAATAAACAAAGATTCAAGTTTGTAGTTTTTCATGTTTATCCTTAACCTTTGGTGGAAGCACATTTTATAATCTTATAAACTCATACATTTCTGGTAACTAGTATTTTGGGGGATGGGGGGGTGCTTATAAGGCAAAGTAGGCAAGACTGTGAACACTACACCATATTGTGATTTCTTTACTTTTTATAAATTAATATCTAGGTTAACATAGACTTCTGAGAAGTCACACAGTGCACCAACACGAATCAGACGAGAAAGGGTACATTTTTAAGTATTCAAAACACCCAGAGTTTTCAAAGTTCTCACGTCATCTAACATTAAGGCGCATTTAACTGAGCAGTGTTATGCTGGACAGTAGTTGTCCCAATGGTTATACATCCAATCATACATAAAAATCCTCATTCAACATATATGCTTTTATATACCGATGGCAAATGACCGGTGAGCTGCTTGTTGATCCTATCATCCGGGGTCAGGGATCAACCGTAACATGGATCAACTTAATCTCTGAATTGACATAATCAAAAGCCAACATGGGGTCACTTCCTGTGTAAGATATACACTGCTGCCACAGTAGCTACCAATTGTTCAGCCTGTCTCTGACTTCTGGTGGATGTTTAACTGGCTGAGATGACCAGTATTATCAGAGGACATCTTGGTTATTGGATGCCTGGCTGTTTCCTGGCTCCGTAGGTGTACATCGTCTCACTCATAACACACGTAATCCTCGTGCATAGTGAACCTTTAAGATTCGTTTGTGAGGTTTTATGAAAGTTCTGACTATATACAGTTTTTCTTTTAGGTAAATATTCAGGATGCAGACACAGAGTGATATGTGATCTGTAGTTCAGTTTGTTTATTAAATCCTTCTCTCCCTGTGTCAGGATGGCTTGTGCCGAGAGTGAGTGAGTGAGTGACCTTAATCATCGGAAGGATATTTAGGTTTCAGGCTATCCCCAACTGGAACATACGCTCATACTGTCATCTCCACTGGGTTGAAACAGCTGGCAGCCATGACATCTCTTTGGGCGAAAGGGTAGTGATACGTCCAGTACTGTGGTCAAGGGTGTTTTAGAGGAACATTTATCTTTTAAATAGAAATCAAAATTGTTGCGAAGCAGTTTTTTTTCTGGAGCTACAACAATTTATTTATTGTTTAGAGAGTTCGATTTCCGTTTTGGGGGTAGCCGGTAATTCTGTCAGTTCATGATAATGTTTCTTTGTCATTTTTTACCTGTTTATCGCGTGGATCTGTAATCTAACTCACTGCTGTGAACTAACCTTGTTTCGTGTCAGCTCTGAGCCGGCTGACACCGTGGAGGCAGCTATCTGTAGTAATAAAGGTCAGGGAGGGGCTTAATCTCGCCGTTTTGCATTGGCTGGCATTTACAGTGGAGGGAAAAATAATGGTCCTGTGAGAAAGAGGGCACGAGGGAGAGATAATTCCAAGTGATAGCTCTGTCTGCGCACATTCAAGGATTCGTTGTATTTTTGTATTGTGTTAGAATCACGACACCGACTGTCCTGGCATGGATATTCCTAGTGATAACGACTCAATGATAATGTGAGCATGTGCCCGAATAACAGAATCATATTACTTATGAAGCCTGATGAGGGTGTGGGAAATAATGCTGTGAACTGCTCACGTTCAGAACGGGACAATATTTTTTATGCAAAATCTTCACTGATGATGATAAAATGAAAGTCGATATGCAAAACAGGAGGACAATAGATTCAGTCATCTGAACTTCCTTTTTTTCTACAGACACATGTTTTTAAAAGGGCCATGTGTAGATTATTACCAAATGAAGATGGCCCTATATTCTCTAAATGTGGGTCAGTGTTTCTGTAATAGGCCTACTCATTTTGTGAGCTACTTTAAAGAAGTAATGCATGGCTACTGGCTTAGCCAATCGTATGATTAATTGATAATTGCCCACGTAATGCCCGAAACCCCTGTGGATGAATTATGTTAAAAACACAATTCCTTATTTGTCTACAACTCGGAAATTTGCTGACACATTTTGCAATTGACTACCTGTCAAGGATTTTCTTTGAGAGACAAACGGCTCCACAGAAACGTGGTAGGAGTGAGCCAAATCATTTCACTGTGAGAAAGCTTTTGGCCACTCAAAACCTTTGTGACTTTCGCTGCCGTGTATCATGTTGTTCTCGGTGGACCGCTCCCCTGGAGGGCTGCGGGTGTCTCCAAGAGAAAGAGCAACACAGTGACTGGATTAGAGGAACTGTGAACACATTGTATCAGAGATCAGGTTTACAGAGTCTATGTGGGTTTCCTTGCATGACCCAGATGTGTAGTCAGAGCTGTGTATGCTATTCCCTGGCCGTCTTTCTCACCCTGTCACCTGTAACCTTCTGAGCGCCGCTCTTCACACTTACTGGTCAGCAACGTCAATGACCTTGGTTGAAGGTTTACTTAACGGTTGTCGGAATTTGAATCATCCTCCCTTTTAAGGACGGAATTCTTGGAATGCTGGATTGCGAAATAACTGGATGTTTTCTCACTGCATGCCACCGTGTGGTGGGATTCCACCATAGAAAAACACACTTTGTGACTGGCAACGGGCCATAGAGAAAATCCTGTACAGTGCGGCGCAACCATAGCTTAAGACTGGAAGCTCTGAAAGCTTGTAATGGTCAATTTCCATTTCTCACCCTGAGTGCTGCTAACATCAGCATGCTTCGAGCCAAAAACAGCTCAGCTACCTTTAACTATTAGCCAAGTAAACCACTACACAATCAATATCACTCTAGGGATCCTTGGATTTGATTCCTCACACACCACGTTTGCATGGGGCACGTGCCAGCCTGTGTTATCTCTCGGTAGGCCTACACTGCGGCCTGTTCCTAGGAAATCACATGTGTTTGAGACATTTTGTAGTTTGCTTTCTGCATTTTGTTGTGCAGTGAAAAAACAGAAACCCCCACCGCATATCAACGTCTGAACGAGAACTAAGGGACATTATCATCCCCTAAAATTGATTTCGCGACACAAAAGCAAAAGTAGATCAACTCCTCACAGGTTGATGAAGCGCATTAGTACAGATCATCTCTGATTCCTGTAGAGAACGCATAACCACTGCTGCAGGCGCGGATTGTCTCCTTCCGCCATATTAATGAATATTTACATTGTGAAACATTAGAATTAGAATTCATTAGTCTAATCAGAGGTCTAGATCTAGATCGGGAGTTGTTTGATTAGTTGCTCCAAGACATGGTTTTTGTAGTGTGCCTCAGCTTGTCTTCTACTTTTGTTGTTCCTCTGTGGTTTGTGTTTCTGGATCACCTGTCCTTTCTCTGACTGGCACACACTTCCATAGATGCGCTAAGTCACCGGAATAGAAACAATCGGAACTGCACCAGTGATTGCCACACTCTGGGTCGCTACGTTAAACTGTAGCTACTGTAAGTAGACTACGTTCAGTGACAGTTCTTATTTTCATCAAAATGTCATGGTTCTAGTCATTCAGATTCCAAATATAAAAGAATGACTGCAGAAAGGTGGAAGATCATTGGACTGGCTGCATAATTTAAAGTTAAATATGTTATAGGCAAGCATGTCTATCAGTTGAGGTTACCTGAAACATCCCGGCTCTTTGACATCATAAAATATACATGAGAAACCTGAAATTCCTGTTTAGACATGAATTCTAATTGATGGAGAAAAAAAATGCTATGCCAAACTGATTTATCTGGTTGATTTGACTGCTCTCTGCTATATATAGGTATAACGTGCTCGCTGGATACGGCTTTGCATCTAGAAGTCTGACATGTTATTTCATTCTTTTATCAATCTGCAGCTGCTCGTTCTCTCTCTGGCATGCTGCATGAGGTTGATGTTTCAGAGGAAGCGGTACGGGAAGGGCAACATGCATCACACCCACTGTAGAAAACAGGAAATCAGATGCTTCATGGCAAAAGCCGCTGTCACACAGACCAAAGTCATAAAACGTTTATTTTTGTGACCCCTTTCAGTTTTTACCGTTCTTTAGTTCCACATAATTCAGTGGACGACAGGGTGGTTCAGGGTTGTGAAATGTAGCTAATATACCTGACAGAACAGGAACCTGTCAGTCTTTTCAGGGGTTTGCACTGTGGTGAGAGACTTGTCTGATTCTTCTTACCAAACATACAGGAGGGTTCTAAACATCAGTCAATTTCAGCCCCAGTTCATCCTGATCACAGTCTGATTCCCTCTAATCTGAGCATGATAATTGGAACTTGATTTATAACAGGAATAGGGGTTTAATGCATGCGCAGTGGTAATTGTTTTGTGAATTGTTTCGGGGTGTCTTTTTGAAATCAGCTTTGAGAGACGGAGAAGAGGCACTTGCGGGCTCATTAGAAAATTGCAGGCAGGCAGACCTGCAAATAAGCTGTCACACATTACAAATGAGATTACCTTTTCACTGTTGCCCTGAGACCCAGATATGAGGGATCCAGGGCTGGAGACAGAAGAAAATATAATAAATAGCAGCAATCGTTTGGTCTATCAGCACGTTAGATCTGTGAATGGTGTGTTTTCATGACTTCTTCGTGCGTGGTAAAGTAGGCCTAGTTTACAAACTGCTGGAAGCACAAAAGTATAATCAGGTCTCCGAAGGGTTTTCATGCACAAACATTGCTTGAAGAACAAGGTGTGCTTCAGTCACCTATCAGGCCGAGGAAAGGAATTAGTGAACGATATTCAAAGGGGTACAATGTTCAGCTCCTGAATCGTTGTGACTGTTGCTGAAGTGACCTGGTTGGAGGGCATAGTTCTGGTGTGGGGATACAGGTCAGGGATGTGTAACCTTTTGACGTTCTTATCCTTTCTGTTCCTTCACAGCTTTTAGTTGCTGGTTGTTTAAGAGCCATTCCTCAGTTCCTGTTTCACCACACTGATCGTCAAACAGACAAGAACATTTGTGACAAAGATGAGAAATTCACCACTGTGTCACGGCCAGAAACCAGTTAAACTTGCACCACGCTTCCATCCAAATCTCTTTCTGTTTATATGAAAACACAACCGTGGAGGTTAGGGTACGTCTACAGAAAGTCTTTTATCAAAACGAATTTGATGAAACACAAACAAGAAGATAAGAAAGGATCTGTTAAAAGCAAGCAGTGAAAATGTGGCATAGAGTTAGCATCATTTGCATTCAATCAGGAACATGCAAACAGTCTGCTTTGCATTGTAAAAATCATTGTGGATGTGGAAGGAACTATCATTGTTGGTAGTTGGCGGGGTTAGAATAGGCCTGACAGAGCCTATCATGGGCAAACATCACTTATCTGATTGTTGTTCAGTCTAGACAGCGCAGCCTATCTGAAGAAGCCCGGTATCAATACCCCTTTCCTCTTTCACTGTGTTATCCTATGGAGACGTTGAAAAAAATTGAAATAAGTAATGATGGCATTTCATTCAGCAAAGTTATGGCCATGGCTATCAATATATAGGCTACTTTCAGTTTGCATACATTATTGGCCTGTTCCAGGCTGTAAATGTCTTTCCTAATCATTCTCATGATTACCTCGAGACAAAACAGTGTTTGCACGACAACAGACACACAGGAGAGGAGGAAGAGAGTGTAATAGCCCTATACCCTTGCCTTACATGGGCAAATATCTGTTCTCAGCGAGTCGGCTGGAATTTGGAGCTGTGACGTCAGCGGCTGCTGCTGTCCCAGTCTGGTCTAGAATTGTGAAAAAGAAGTTTGCTAGACTTTTGTGTGGGAATTGAAACTCTAGCTAGCTATATTCCTAGAGAGAGCGAGGTAAGGGACTTTGAAACTATTCCTTTGTTGCAGAACCATATGGTCTTAGTGTAAAGACGGCAGTGTTTGTAGCTTCGTCTGTATGTACAGTTAGAGTTGTTTTGACACTTGTTTGTTGCTTCTTGTTCTCTTTGAGATGATTAGCTAGCTGGCTAGTTAGCTCAGAGTGTACTGTAGCTAGCCCTAGCTATCCGTAGTTCAGTTGGAGGGCGTGGGCTCTCTAAAAGGGGGTTGTCATCTCGTTCGCTAGCTACACAAACCGGCATTATTAGCCTAACTGACACCTAGATCTTACATTACACTAAAGACAGTTGTGTTTGTTTAACGAGATTTGTATGAACTTGAGAGCTCTCTACTCTGAGTTACATAGCCTGCTCGCTAACGAAGCCTAAATGCGGTTTGTGTTTTTAGCCCACAACACCCAGGAGGGGCAGAGACTGCTTCTCTGACTTTGGTATGCGGAAGAGATGCTCTGAGCGCTTGAGGAGCAACGTAGCCGCCTAGCTTTCTTGTTAGCAAGAGCTACATACACATGTATACACGTTTAATGTAAACGGCGTTTCAAAAGTGACTCAAATGTCGTCAGACCTTACCCGCAACACATTCTAGCCAATCTGCTTATCAAAGCGGCCATCGTGTTCAGCTTTGGGTTATGATTAACCAGCATAGATAAAGTATGTTCACTGTACAGTGGGCCTGAATAGTTTATAATAAGTGAACTAGACAATAACTCCATATTCGACCATCTATTTTAGACATACAGAATTTGAAAGTATGCAGGTAGATATCCTGAGATTGATAAATAAAGTACTTTATTGTTCACTAATGTCACACTACATTATTCAAGCTTTAGAAAGGCAAGGCAACCAGTCTAGACAGTATAGAGGCCTATTGTTCAACTCCAAAGTCAATATAGTTTGCTAACATGCAGGGAGTCTTTCGTGCTGAAAAGATTCACATCAACTTTGATATGAATTTCAAATCCATAACTTCAAACTCCCCCGGGAGCTCAATCATCAAACTGAATATATCTGTGTCATCCACACATATTTTGACTCAGGCAACATTAAACGGAACTGTCTTAAAAAATTTCCAGCTAAAAAAGGACACATTTGACAGCCTTGACGATGTTCAAGTTTAAAGTTGAGTCCCAGAGCTGCATCTAGGTTGCCCCCCTGGTAGGTCGACTCAAGCTGTTCTACTGTAAGTGTTTAATGGGATGTTTTAATGAGTGTGTTGCTGGCAGGAAAAGGACCTTGCCAGGCTACCTCGACTCAGTTCAGATACAGCAGCCCTCATAGCTCCCTCTGTAGTGAACTGAACTACAGATAATCTAGTACTGTTTAGATAAGTATGTACAGGCATGTGTGTATAGACAGTGTATATAATATAAGACAGAAAAACACTAAAAACACATCATGGTAAATGTTGAAAAGGCCGAGATGTTTATGATTCAATATATGATCACACTTAATGGTCTGATATGTGAATAACAGTGCGCCTTTACTACTGCTGATGCAACGCAGGTGTATTCTGAGGTAATTTCTTCTTCCCGCTAGCTCCTACGCGGAGTTCAAGATGTTGAGCTGCACCTGTTCTCCGCTGTCCAACACAGGGATCGGGTGAAGGCTCATTATATCATTCAGTTTGTAGTGTAGCAGAATTGAAAGGCGTACACATAAACCACTAGGATTACTATCCTGGATGCCTTCAGTCCTGGTTAACTAGGACCCTCGGTATGGAAGCAGCACTCATTATTACAAAACATATGTTGTATTTTCCTCTTTCTTCAGATAGTGGACGGCGAGGTGCTTTCTCATCGACCTGAGGACTCATCCGCCTGGGGTAGGCAGCAACCTGAGGACTCATCCGCTGCCAGGCCAGTGCACCCGTAGGGAGAGAAGGTAGGCTTGTAACACAGCCTCATACTGTAAGAACCAGACCCCTGGTATCGATTTCCATGATCAATTGAGACTCTATAATGCTTGGATGATTGAATCGGTCCACACCTTAGTGCCAATAACACACGTTTCCTATACTGGATCTGAGTTTGTAGTTGAAAATAACCTAGCTGTATGTTACAGACTAGCATAACATACGCACAGTGTCTGACTGCAGCGGAGACTGAGGACTGAGTTCGGTGTCATGGCTACCTGTCGAGGAGGAGCTGTTAATTGACGCTTCTGACTTGATTAATGACTGATGATTTGCAGCTTCCATACTTTACTAGTCTCTGGAGACAGGCTGTGTTATACAACGCTGCTTAATCTGAAGAAACAAATAACAGCATCTGTGTCTGGTGTTGAAACATGCCCTGCCCATTCTGCCTTCCCTCCATAACATGCCCTGCCCATTCTGCCTTCCCTCCATAACATGCCCTGCCCATTCTGCCTTCCCTCCATAACATGCCCTGCCCATTCTGCCTTCCCTCTATAATCCTTGGAGTTTCAGCCAAGCGTACAGTATTATCCATCTTAGGTCAGATCGAACTCAACTCCATCATTAAAAGTTCTCTTCAATCATGGTTATTATTAGGAGGCATGCACCACAGCGTTGTATGAGACTGTGTTCAAAAATGTGGCATTCCAGTCCCTAAAAGCAAGCCGAATTGATATAGCCCTGAAATCTTTCTCAATTTCTTCTCCATATTTGGAAATGTTTATCTCCTCATGGTGACTGAACGAGGGTGGAGGAGGTGATGTGAGTCATTTTAGCGGCACAAGGCTGACTGTGAATAAAAGGAACCCTAACCGTAAACTGACATTCAGTGAGACTTGCTCCTGTTTTCTAAAGAGAATCAAGATGCTGTGAGTATCGTGCTGTGCCACTGTAATGTCTGGTTAGGTCTTTAGAGTGTTCAGCAGGGGTGGCGATTCAGCACGGTGAGGATGGGTGTGGAGCTTGGCTCTGGGCAGAACATGTTCTGTGCTTTTTGGTGCTATCATTTCATTTGTAGATATGTTAGACGTTAAAGAGCACACCCTTTTATGCTTTAAGGCCTCGATAGTTATGGCTCAAATATGTCTTTAACAAAAAAGAGAAGGGTATTAATCTTGTGATTCTTAATTTGTGGGTTGCTGACATGGGGGGTTATATATTTAAGGATATATCTCATTTGATGCCTTTTAGAAGTGGTGATATGGGAAAGGACTGCCCAAGAGCTGGGGACACAACATATGTTTAGGACAGAGAACAGATCTCTCGGATGATCGGAGTGTTTGAATGACTGCTTGATAAGATTCTATGCTGTCAATATGATCCTGTCAGTTCCTGTAGATTTCTAGACATTCAAACCGTAGCATTAGAGATGCTGTTGGTTGATATCTTACCTACTATCTGTCTTTTCTGGTATTCAACATCCTATTCAGAGTGGAGATTTGAACTCTTGTCTCATTTAATATACGTTTCTTCTTGAAAAGGTTTTTGGCATCACTTGTCATTTTCTTTTGCTCTATACCTTAAGCAGAGCACTTTTAACCCTTGTGTTATCTTCGGGTCATTCTGACCCATCAGTCATTGTGACCCACCGTCGTATTGCGACAACTTTACCGCATACAAAAACAAAGTGAAGCATTTTCTTTTAACCGTTGGGCTGTCTCAGACCCCCCACATTGCGAAGGTTAAAAGAATTTATTTTGTATTTTTTTTTGTATTGGGTAAAATTGAGTAAACACAACGATGGTTCGTTATGAACCTTTGAGTCATGTGACCCGAAGGCAGCACGAGGGTTAAGTTAGCTGCTCTCTTGAACATCACATCAAGGAGAAAAACGTGCTGAAAGATCATATTGTAATAATAGTACAACCATATAGTGTTAAAAACATGAATAGATTAAAAACATTTGGTCTGTTTACTCCTGTTGTTGTGACTGTGTGGGTGGTGAGACTGTCTGTCCATAATCCATCTTCATGTGAAGGAACACTTCTCTATTTTTGGCTGGTTAATAGTTAGTGGATAGAGCCTTCTAAGAGACTATCAATGCCATCCTCCATTGCATCCAGGGCCTCTAACCGTATCTGCTTCCTTTAGTGTGTTTTACGTGATGTTTCTTTGGCACCTGATGTACTTTCTGTCTCCCTGTTCCCAGCGCAGGATGTTTGTGTGGAGTGTGTTGTGGACACAGCCTAGCGAAAAGGCCTAATCTGCAACACCTCTGACCTTCTCTTTGCTATAAGTTTGACACTTCAAACATTTCCTGACACACATTTCCATCCCACAGAGAAAGTAGAGGGGATAGGTAAATGTAATAGGATTTAACACAGCTTCAAGGGAAGATGTTGCCGACTTTAATGATAGTATGGTGTTATAATCTAATTACCTTTAGCTTGATGTTACACAAGACCCACAGACAGTGTTTGGTCCCTGGAGGCGAGCCATCCTGTTTGCACCCCCAGCAGCCTTCGCTTCTTCCTTTTTTCGCTGGTTTTATCAGTTGCTGAAATATTGCCAACATTTTTATGTGTAACAGAATTGTAATTAGTTCAGTGCAAATGTTATCACATGGCTCTACTACGACCTATTTCTAAACCCTAACACTTTCCACAGCTGGGTCATTGTTTATAAACTTCTATCTATCTTTTTTTCAAACCTTTTTCTACCATCAACTTGAATCCCTGTTTTGGGGACGCACTCTCTTGTGTTTACATCACAAACATCATAAAATGGCGCAGAATGGAATTTATAAGAATACGAATATTCCTGTCAACCCATGGTCGACTGTCATGGTTACCAGATTGGTCTCTTGTAGTGTCTTAAAATGGGAGGTTTAATCTGGTCTCACTTTCCACTGTCCGTAATTGTAAAATGTTTTTAGCAGTGCCATATTGGGTGACATTAGATGTTTTTACTGACTTCCAAATGAATTGCTTGTCAACATCGGAACCTAAACTCATGATTAACCGGAGCAATTAGAAGCCAAATCTGAGTGTGTAATACTCGCCGATTAACTTCCTTAATAAGAGAATCCCTTTAAAGGTTTGATTGGTTTCTGTTGGTGTCTGGTTGTTGATTGGTGTACAGCCAAGCGTCTAAGCACCTTCACTCTGAGCAGAGTATCAGAGGGTTATTCAGAGTAAAGAGATGGGAAACAGGGTAACCTTTCCCTGCTCTGAAGTGTAAACACAAGCAGCTGCAAGTTTCATTCACTGTGGTCTTCGGAAACAAACACCCAGGGTTAATTGTTACCAAAATAGATAAAGCTCCAAAGGATGATATATGTATCTGTGTTGAGGCAGGACAGGCTGGTCCATACTGTGCTACGAGGGGATGTTAGTGTCATAGAGGATATGCAGTCCTCTTCTGACTTATTCATTATAAATAATGTTCTCTGTTGTGGACTCATTAGCATTGAGAGATTACTCCTAACCCTATAACCAACATGCAGACAGAACCTTTTCTAGCTGCCTCTTTAGTGGGCCAGGGAGAAGCCAAGCATGGGCAGGCTGCGTGACGAGCCGTCTCTATTGGTCCATGCTCTGTATCGAATCAGTAGATATTCCCCTCTTAGACATCCAGACCCTATATTCATTAGTAATCGTAGGCTCTCAGGATCCCTCCAACTGGAGGAGTTAATCTGACCTAATGCACCGTGCGTTCCTATATGTCTGCGAGGTTAGCTCAGGTGAGGCTGGAACAGCAAGACTGACCCCCCAGGGTAGGAAGGGTAGTTCAGGTGCTGAGGCTTTTAAAGGGAACATAACATGCCAAGCGTCAAATATGTCAGAGATTTAATAGCTTTCACATTAATGATTATATCTCTTGAAGTATATTTTTGTTCTCTTGAAATACTGGATGATTTTAGTCGTTCAAGACAGCTTTATGGCATTATATCAAGAAGTAGAATTAACCATGCCATACCTCTCAGTGGTTGGGGATCAGAGTTCACAAACTGATTAATCTCAGATTAGGCAACATCTTGCTGCTAATGGAACGCAAAAAGAAATGGATGCATGCACATGCCCATCATTGCCTGCCAGCTGCCTGTCCACTAAGGCCTGTTCATATAGTCATGTGTGTTGTTGGCAAAACACAAAGCCAATATTGACCTACCAAAACATGCCTGGAGCAAAAACCAGCAGGGAGGGGAAGAATGCTGGATTACATTTGTATTGATCGGTGTGATTGGTTACTTTGCAGTTATATATTTTTTTTAATTCATTAGAATTAGAAAAAGTCTGAGAAATGCTACGTGCAAGCTGAAGAAATTTATTTTATTTTTCATAACACTCAACCAGGTCAGAGTCTCATCCTTGTGTCAACACTAGAGAGAGAAAGATATATGTGCTATATTCTGGTGCGTTTAAGCCATGATTTGGGAGCCAAATCCGATCACTGTTGGCTTTGAATCTTTTTCATGAGGAAAAAAATACAGATTACGCATAAATTCAATAATATGTAAAATATCTCAAATCTAAAATATGTGTGTGGAAGACTCACAGCGGGGGTTAACAGGTTTTAGAAAGCTGAAATCTTTTGATATAGCTTACCGCTCTAATACGTCCTACGCCATGCCAGTATACTTCAGTAATGCCTTTCACAACTGCTATGTGGTCAGTCTGCACAATCCTACTTAACATAAAAGGAATAGTTAATGGACTATTATCACAGAATGTTACAACTTGACTATGTGAACTGTATGTTCCACGATACAGCTGCAAGAATGTTAGATATTTCTGCTAGGAAAATGGAACAGTTAATTTCTCAGTATTTTAGTTTAGAGATGTTTGTGTGTACGCGATTAGAACACAATTATCAGTGACTGATTGTTTCCACGAACAGCATTATGTGGATTTAGCTGCACGTGCATTTACAATGTTTCTGAGATTAGTCTAAAAGGCTCTTCCTAGTTTTATATTTAAACCGTATTCCCAAGCTGTTCTGCATCACCACAGTTTGCTAGATGCTTGATAGATTTGATTGCATAATGGCAGGAAAAACATCCGTACATATTCAAGCAAAAACTGTCCTAGAACTCAAGCAACAGGTAGCATTAGTGGTACATTTGTCACAATTGCAAAATCGAACAATCTAATGTGCTTTTAAACTCAGTTTTTTTTTCTTACTGGTATTCAAAGAGATTAAAAGTTGGCTGGTGGTTTTCAAAAGTCTATCATCTATGAATTGATTTAAAAGCCTCTTAAAAGTGCAATACCACTAGGAAGGGTTCTCATTACCAAGCACAATGGAGAGGAAAGGGGGATAGAGAAGGACTGGGGTGAGCTATAATGGGATATTAAATACATAACTGAAGTGTTACAGGTTCAAAAGAGAATGTAAATGGCCCTTTATAGCTGGAATCACTGACATTGCAGAGTAATTCTGCAGCTATTGTTAGTTTGACTTTTAACTTGGCATGGGTCTGCTTTCTGAACTTAATTAGCCTATGGAAAGAAAAGGTTAGAATAGGAATACTGTACTTGGAACACATTATGCTATGTGCCTGTTGAATAAGTTGTCAGTATCTCATTTTATGTAAAACATTAGAATGTTAAACTCCTGGGTGCAGTTTTAGTACAGATAGCCGCAGGCTGTTCGCTTACTACCAGAGCATCGAGTAAATGTGCTGTCTTAGAGGAGTGTCAGCTAAACCCATGGGAAGGCCTGAACAGCAACAATCTGGACCACATTTACAGTGTAGGTGTGATAAAAATATGTTGCTTTGTGGGTGGATAAACCGATTAATCTAGACTTTCTCGCTCATCTCATTCCTTGATTGCGCTGAGAAGTCTAGAGAGAAGGTTCCACCAGTGCCCCTGCTCACATAGCCCATTTGTCACTAGGTCTCCTATTGGGATTAAATACCGTCATTAAATACCTGTGATCCAGGATTACAATTACCATCTGACCCAAATCATCCACCTGGCCTCACAGCTCTTATCTCCCCTTCGGCAGTGTTACGCTAAAGCTCTCTCTCTCCTCCTGGACGCTACTCCCTGCCTACACCTCCCTCCTGAAGAACAGCTTGCTCTCAAGGCCTCGCAATGCCAGAACCGCCACTCTTGAACACCAGCAGAACCACCAACCAAACGTGAACAAGAAACTGTTCTTGACTGTCAGGCGCTGGTTCAGAGTGCTGTGTTGTTGGGAAGTATGTGGTCAGTGTTAATCCATCTTTTTTTGTCTCAAGCCTATCAGCGAAAGCACTGGACTAGAAGGATCTGCATCTGTTTCCTGGATGACAGCGATGAATGCATGACAATTATAACTCGTTATTTAATGCTGACAGCATGACACTGTGTTCCACCACTTCTCTCGAGAGCGAACCTTGGGAATCACCATCACAGCTAGTGTTTGCCTGCTAAAATACTCAGCGCCATTCAGATTACGAGTTTTCACTTGAATGCAGCAGACGATGTACCTGAAAAGCATGTTTCTTCCTTCCTCAAAGTTCAGGGATGCTGGAATACTGGAATAATCGCTGGATAAAAAGCTCAAATGTTTCACAAGTCTTTTTAGCTGCACCCTAAGAATCAAACAGGAAATGTTCAGTTCTTGTGAATGTATAACCAAAGACAACATATGTGCACTCTTTAAGACCAAAATGCAAATCAAATAGGAAAGCACTGCATGCTGGGACTCAGGGACACTCTCAATCAGTTGCCCGTTTGGAATTAAACTGAATTGGATTTGGTTCGTAACTTATACAAAACAAACAAACAGACAGAACAAAAAGCCCAAGCTAAGCCAAATGGGAAAGTAAAGGTTTACAGGGTCGTCATGGGTATTAATACAGTAAGATTTAGGTTAGAAAGCAATGTCAATGCTATTAAAAGCAAATGAGAGTGGAGGGAGGGGTGGAGGAGAGTCATTCTGACAGTCTGTCAAAGCCTAATAGAAGTGAAGCTTCTTTTTCACTCCACATGTGCATGTATGTGCCTTGTTACTAGGGGAGAGCTGAGTGTGTTGTAGGGGAGGCTGTAGAGGTCCTGTATTCTGTGGAACAGGTATTACTTGTGTTGGAGTGAATCAGAGCAGGATATAACCAACCACAGCGGCTCACCTGCAGCGGCTCACCTGCAGCGGCTCACCTGCAGCGGGCTGCTGGTTCACACTCTGCGAGCCGCTTTTCCTTGTGGGACTGCAGGTCAAGTTAATCTGGGGTCAATCGAGGGACCATGTGCTGCAGGTCAGAGGTCATTTATGTTGACACCAAACAGATCAATGTAAAATGCGCACATTTGTGAGAGCGTAGCATAATCCTTTAAGTCCCTCCCCTGGTCCGACTTTCATTTGTTCTTCAATCATGAAGAGCCACCAGAGACAGCCCAGACAGAGCTGTACATCTGTCCTGTCTCCCACAGAGAGGGCTCAGGGCGGTCTGGAGAGTCAGAGAGTTTGAAGCAGCTACGAGTTCAAATGTCACACCTGCAATTATTAGTCAGCAACAAAGTCTGCTTCACTCAGTGTGAGTTTATTGTTCCTTGTTTATTTTTTTACTCTTCTAGAAATCTCTTTGCTGACAATCGTGGAGCAAGGTTGTTCTTTTCAGGTGCTGTAGGTTTGCTTTTGGCACATCTGAGATGCAGTATGAACTGTAGTTTAATAAACATGTAAACATAACCCCAGCTTGATCCACCGTCAGAGCGAGGGCAAGCAGGGCTTTATGTAGTCTGAAGCTTGTTTGTACGAACAGTCTGCCCTGAGCATCACATCTTTTTTCATGTTCCAGGATTGCCTGGAGTCTTTATAATAATTTGAGTGTCCCATTTTTACAAAGTGACTTGACTTGATATTTTGATTGGATGTATGTAAATTACATCATAGGTTATAATTCAAGTTATAACCTGATATGAAAAAGATGAACACAGGCCTGCTTGGATATGAGTCGATGTGCTCTGTGTGATCTGGTAGCCGACTCCCGTACGCTGCCGTCCATGATACTGTACATCTGTTTTCATCAGAGGAGGGAGGAGGTAGCAGAGAGGGGATTGATAAACAGGAAGAGACTGGGTCTGAAGCCTGGGGCTGTGATTGCTGCCCTTATACGGGAAGGAGGCGAGGGAAAGCCATTTCAGCTCAAATTCCGCACATAGTGGGCATTCCTTAAAGCGAGGAGGGGAAGGGGGAGCATGATCCTCTGGAGGGGAGGAATAAGAACGGCCTGTTCCGTCTCACCCTTTTCATACGCAAAACAAACACATGCGACTTCTAATCTCATTTGTGTGTAGCTGTTCTTTTATTCTGATTGCTGTTGCTGATAGAAAGTTTTTATTTGTTGGCATGAAATAGATTCACTGTCTCCGAGATGCCCTCAAGGACTGTTGATGTTTTGTGATAGATGCGGTGAGCATTCCAGACTGAGAATGTTGGAAGGGGACACGATAAGTCGAGTACGGAATTAGTGACGGCTCATTTTGAATTGTCTCTCCGATTTAACTTGTTTTTTCTCCCTGAATTTTCCAAGTGACTCTAAATAACCCAAATTGCATATCAACACCAACCCTCTTTTTGGTGTCAAGTTTCCCTGCTAAGTAGATACATGCATAGTCTAATAAATACATGTTATGGGGTAAAATCTAACTAAAAAGTAGATGCTGTAGTTCATGGTAAGATACAATATACTGGTCCTGTGGTGTAATATTATGTTGACCACTTAACCCTAAGATTCCCAAGTGTATAGTGTCTCACAAAAACGTGTTAACATGGGAACGATTCCTGCTTGCTTACGACCCCAAATATTTGTCAATGCATTATGAATACAGTTCAGAAAGTGCTCTGCCTTGTCTTGCTCAATGTTCGTCTCTCAGGAAAAAAAAAGGTCACAAAATTGTCAATGAATGATTTAAGCATCTTCTGCATGAAGAGAGACAGGAAAAGTCAATTGCACATCAATCTTTCACAACCAGCAACGGCATCTGTCTAACCCACTTACAAGCATTCTTGGAAACAATGCGCGCATCATGACTTACAGTAGCTGCGATTGTACAGCAAGGTACTGAAGCTCTCTTACCAGAGCTAGCTGTAGGCCTCAGCTGGCTGTTTAAACCATTACCCAGATTCCCTTGCACCCTAACCACTTCCTAAGTAAATCCAACACGACTATTTCTTGTCTTTCTCGGCAGTGGTCCGGTTGTCCGTTTCCCTGTCAGGTGAGATGTAGTTCTCCTGACCTGGGGTTATCCTTGCATTCAGGATCCTGCCCTCAGGCAGGGCCCCATCAGCACAGCTGAGACGGACGGCCATACAGAAGAGAAGCATAATGCATTTATTTAACCTGAAACATGCATTTTACTTTGCCCTCCTCTGGCTTCAAGAAAGGTGGTTATAAATACACCATAAAGCCCAAAGAAAAGGCTAAGGTGATCTCAGGGATATGTATTTTTCATTGGCTCGGATCTACCTTTTCAGGCCATAAACACTCAGGTCCCATCAACCTGTCTGCTGAAGGGCACTTAGGAAGGCCTGTCCATAGCGAAAATGGCCCCGCGACTCCTCTTAGAAGGATAAACAGTGGGAGAGTGTGGAAAGATTGAGAATGGAGGCATGAGAGGTTCAAAAATAATCTTCATACACCTTTGTGGTAAATTAATGGAGGTGAAACCAGAACATCTCAGGTTGAGGTGAAAGCAGACCATCTCAGATTGAGGTGAAAGCAGAACATCTCAGGTTGAGGTGAAAGCAGAACATCTCAGGTTGAGGGAAAACCACAACATCTCAGGTTGAGGTGAAACCAGAACATCTCAGGTTGAGGTGAAAGCAGAACATCTCAGGTTGAGGTGAAAGCAGAACATCTCAGGTTGAGGTGAAAGCAGAACATCTCAGGTTGAGGTGAAAGCAGAACATCTCAGGTTGAGGTGAAAGCAGAACATATCAGGTTGAGGGAAAACCACAACATCTCAGGTTGAGGTGAAACCAGAACATCTCAGGTTGAGGTGAAAGCAGAACATCTCAGGTTGAGGTGAAAGCAGAACATCTCAGGTTGAGGTGAAAGCAGAACATCTCAGGTTGAGGGAAAACCAGAACATCTCAGGTTGAGGGAAAACCAGAACATCTCAGGTTGAGGTGAAAGCAGAACATCTCAGGTTGAGGTGAGGTGGGATCTTCAGGAGACTTGAGTCACCTGAGGGAGTCAGGTGGCTGAGCGGTTAAGGAATCGGGCTAGTAATCTGAAGGCAGGGCCAGAGTGGGGCCACTTTTCAGCCCGGGAGTTTTTTTTTTGTATACCAAACAGGGCCGGATGCAGCCTGCTTTGACTGGGGGTGCAGTGAACATTTCTGGGGGGTATCATGATTACAGAAAGGGATCGTATTCTTTTTTTATATCGATACCATTTTTGAGACTGCTTAACGATCAGAGTGTTAATTAGGCACGGAGCCAGACGTTGTAAACATTAGGAGCTTTGCCCCAACCTAGGGAGTATGGGTTTGATGTGATGCAAGATAGGGACTTCTACAGTTAATGCGAGCCCGCACAGCGCACAGCGACGTTTTTCAATTGGTAAAACCTTGTCTAGCGATGCCATCACTCCGGACCTGCTCCCATCCATCCTCCCTGATGCGTATCGTTACGGTAGTGCCGCCCATCTATCGGTAGCCGATCTGGGAAAACCTTTTGGAAAAGACGGTCTATGGACCCAACCAACTATATTTGGGAGGGGAGAACTCCCTCACATGGTACAACCCATGATGAGGCTGAGGTGTCAGAATGCGTAACGTGTGTAGCCTACTTTAAGAGAAGATAGACTAACGTGACAAATGTCAACAACAAAAAAATCCTCGACCGGCCCAAAAGTGAAGCGGCCCACCGGGAACTCTCCCGATTCTCCCGATTACCCACCCCGGCCCTGTCTGAAGGTTGCCAGTTTGATTCCTGGCCGTGTCAAATGACGTTGTGTCTTTGGGCAAGGCACTTCACCCTACTTGCCTCGGGGAGAATGTCCCTGTACTTACTGTAAGTCGCTCTGGATAAGAGCATCTGCTAAATGACTAAATGTCTTCAGAATGGCTTTTCAGTTATCTGGTTCTGCTGTGGCACTGTGTTGTCTCTCTCTGGTCTACAGGAGAGAAATCAAATTCCTCAGTGACGGACTAGTGCATCATTGTTTTTGAAATAAAGACCCTTTCAAAGACTAAATTACTTTTCTCTGACAGGTCGAGTATTTGGAAACATGTTAATGGCCTTGATGTGACCGGAATGGCCAATGACTTATCTTGGATTTGGAATGGCTTAGGAGATGCACGTTAAACGGTTTAGATAATTTTCGATTTTTGTCTTTTTGCCTTATTTTCAATCGGCGTCTGGCCTGGTAATTGTTCAACCTAAATTATCTTAATGGATTTGCAGTTTAATTAGAATTCCTTCCACTTATTTGAACAGAATGAATATCAACCTCCAGTGTGAGTGTAAATGTTGAAATTTCACGTATGTAAGATTACCTTGCCTCTTATGAGAACTGGATCTATACAGGGAGGGTTGTGGTAGATACCAGTGATAAGAGAAGTAAGATCCTACTTCACACTGGAAGGAAACCACCCTGAAATAATTTTACTACAATGGTAATGATTATTGGAACGATTGCATAAGAAACCAGCTGAAGTCATTGCTATGAATTAATCCTTAGCTATGGATTCCAGCCATGGCCTTAGGCCATGAGTATTTCTTTTGAGCCAGTATAATTTATTAGGCCAGTCATATTTCTGATTTGCAAACTTGGCCGTGGCTTTTCTGTCTCCTCTGGCTAGATTTGTATAAGCTGTGATCCACCCCACAGCCAAATTACTACTGCGTTTTAAAACCTGCTTATTTTGTCTGATGTGTTCATGAGAAAATATCATTTTGAGGAAAGGTGACATGGATGGATTCCATTTCAGTGTTCCATTGTTTCTCAAATGTTCATTAAATGAGTGGGTTTCAAACATTATTTACTATCAATATTATTACATTTTTGTTACTACCGTTTTTTACAGTTTAATCGTTTTTTGTGGGAGGAAGTATCATTTGTCTATAGGCATTGACATTATTTAGCAACCTCTGATAGTTCCCAAATGGACACAGTTTATCTGTAGATAAAGTATGCAAATGAGGACGCCAGCTCGTCTGACATTTCCAGATCATATCTTCACATATTCTAAATCAAGTACAAATTTCTCTCTCGCCAAATTATTTGAATCGCTTTTCTCCCCGTCCTGATAATCTCAACACAAAGATACGGTTCTCATTTTGGATTGGAAAGCGTGTACGGTTGGAGACTTTGGAGTCAGAGCTACTGCACACAATAAGAAACCAAAAACAAAACAAAGAAATAACAAATACTGTCATGATGACTGATGCCGATCGCTTCCAGCAGCAGAATTCCCGCTCCCACTCCCTGATGTATACGCCACCACTTCCCTACGTGGGAAACTGACAACGTCAATTTATCCCAGAACAAAGCCTTGGTGGATGAGGAGCGCCTCATCCCAGGGCCCGTGAGACCGCGGAGACGTCCTCCCCCACCCCTACCTGCATCCACACAGGATGTGGGACGACACCACAGCAGAAAATAGAAAATATATCACAATTAGGCTTTGAATTATATTTGAATTTCCTCCCTGAAGCTTAAAGTTTTCACGTCTTAAGTCTTCAGTTTGAATTGTTGAAACTTTTTTAATAAACATGGAGTGAGATGACCTTGAATCCTCTACTTTGGATTTAGTTTGGATAATGAATAAATATATATGAAATAACTACAAACTAACAAGCATGTGTCTCCTTATTGTCATTCTCATACAATACTCTACATATGACTATATTTGTGAAATAAATATGAATTAATACAAATTCCCATAAACTGAGGATGTCTCCGAATATGTTGCCGCCAATTGAATCCAAACAACTCAGTCCATCTTTTTTCTTTTTCTTTTCAGGAGCCTGATCCTGCAGTGACTGCCTGGTCCCACTGTCTGTTTGGAAGATTTTGGTAAGTCCCTCTGACCCCTCCTTCCCCCGCGGCCAGCAGCGCCCTGCGACTGGGCCCACGCTGGGATATCCGAGCGCTCTCTCTCCCTGGGGTCGAGAGACTAGGACCAGGGTGCTCTCTCTCCCTGGGGTCGAGAGACTAGGACCAGGGTGCTCTCTCTCCCTGGGGTCGAGAGACTAGGACCAGGGTGCTCTCTCTCCCTGGGGTCGAGAGACTAGGACCAGGGTGCTCTCTCTCCCTGGGGTCTCTAAGACACTGTCCACTCTGACCGGGTGATTTTCATCTCATGTGTTTTCTCCTTCACCCTATTTCATGTCTGAGATGAACTAGAAATCACCAGTTTGTTTAATTCTTTTACGTAACGCTCCCGTCTGCACATTCCATACGCTGAGAGAGCGGGGAGGGGGGGCGGAGGGGGATTATGTAAGTTGACCTGAGTCAAAACGCTGTGGTCACAGAGGCCAGGAGCAGGGCAGGAGTTTGTCTTTGTGACATAAGGACTCTGGAGTTATCTGCCCCCCCCCCCCCACACACACACACAACCCCTCCTCCCTCCACCCCCCTGCCCTCCTTTCCCATAATGCATCTTCAATTCAGTCAATTAGCCTCAAGAAATGCAAGGCTTGGTGCTTCAGGTTATGTAACATTCCAAAACGACCCTACAGTTCCACCAGGCTACGTCTGATAAAATGCGTTTTTTTCAGATGCTAGTAAGGTGAAGCAAGCACTCTTGGGGGGGGGGGGGGTCATGGATCTCAGACAGGAGGACATGACCAGTGATGGGGACGACATGCCAAGTCTAATCAAGTGAAAATAAAAACTGAATAAGACTCTTTTGAGACAGAAGTATAATCCATTATTGGTGTCACGTGTCTCAATAGGCTCACTACCGTGTGATGAAATTCTGAGACCTAGTCTCATGAACAGTGAAGTAAATAGGCTGGGTATTTACAGAAGGAAGCAACATTGTAGAATAACAACAGCAGATGTTTAAATGAGACAGATGTTCTATAGTCTATCTATCTTTACGTGCATTAACTCTTCGGTTTTGATTTGCATCTCTGATAAGAGGTGATGATAGATCCTTAAAACATCCACATCAAAACAGTGTTTGCATGTTCTGATAGCGCTAAACGCCTCCCGCTCTAATTGATTGCAGAGATTGTTTGAGGGGTGCTTTAGTCATGCCTGGCTTTGAGGCCAGCGTATGTTTATGAAGCAGCAACACAGACAGCTTCAATCTGTATAAGTACGCCCTGGAACCAAGACCATGCCCTCACATTAACAGTTAATTTCTGCATGCCTCTTTGAACGATCGGCATTACTGCTAATTAAAGGAGAATAAATTCCTCTGGTATCTTGTTTACCTATCCCTGTTGCTTAAAGGAATAAATAATCTGAAGTATTGTTTGAGGTCCACCTTTATAAGAAAACACAGCATCTCTTTAAGAGCAGGTGCAGCTTGTTACTAGCCTGTTTGAATCCAAGAGGATTTACTGATTTACAGATGCTTACCGTGTGTGCAGTAGCTGGATGGAAGCGGTTCTTATTATTCAGACACAGATGGTTCAGAGAACATGAGTTGTTATTTGCTGTATGCGTAGTATTGAATGTGTCTGGAAGCTCCCTGTGATGGAGGAACTCGGTTCAGCAGTGTTGTGGAAAGACTCTCAGAATGTGAATTTCACTCAGATAAGACCCACCTTTGGTGTCACTTCCTCTTTTAGTGTCACAAACCGTTGCTGCCTGTGTGGGCTTCTCCGGCAGCTCTCCGCTAAGTAGATCAGCGCACGGCGCACGAGCTGACAGATGCCCAAAACTATTTGTTTTTTAGGGCATCGCGAGGCGGTCGGGTTAAATTCCGTCTCACTGGTCATCTGTAACAGACGCCCAAGGGCTCTGTCGTCTCTGGAAGACGTGTGATGCTCTCCCTCTCTCCCTCTGTATCTCTCTCTCTCCCTTTCTCCCCTCCCTCTCTCCCTCTCTCTCTCTCTCTCTCCCTCTCTCTCTCTCCCTTTCTCCCCTCTCCCTCTCTCCCCTCTCTCTTTCTCCTATCTCCCTGTCTCCTCTCTCCCTTTCTCCCCTCTCCCTTTCTCTCCTCTCCCTTTCTCATCTCTCCCTTTCTCCCCTCTCCCTTTATCCTCTCTCCCTTTCTCCCTTCTCCCTTTCTCCCCTCTCCCTCTCTCCCATCTCCCTGTCTCCCCTCTCCCTTTCTCCTCTCTCCCTTTCTCCCCTCTCCCTTTCTCCTCTCTCCCTTTCTCCCCTCTCCCTTTCTCCCCTCTCCCTCTCCCCTCTCCCTTTCTCCCCTCTCCCTCTCTCCTTTCTCCCCTCTCCCTCTCTCCCCTCTCCCTGTCTCCTCTCTCCCCTCTCCCTCTCTCCCCTCTCTCTTTCTCCTATCTCCCCTCTCCCTCTCTCCCCTCTCCCTGTCTCCTCTCTCCCCTCTCCCTCTCTCCCCTCTCTCTTTCTCCTATCTCCCTGTCTCCTCTCCCTTTCTCCTCTCTCCCTTTCTCCCCTCTCCCTTTCTCCTCTCTCCCTTTCTCCTCTCTCCCTTTCTCCTATCTGCCTTTCTGCCCTCCCTTACTTTTTTCCCTTGGTATTCTGTTGTTTGTCTGTGTGTTATATTTGGTAATCGTGCATCAGCACTCATAGCCTTGTTTATGGAGGCAGTGGACCTGCCTGCATCAGGCCTTAGTCACTTTCTCCTCCTGAGACGGATTGTAAAAATGAATCATTTTACCATCTCTTGTTCTCCTAAGCTTGATGGTGAAAAGTATTTTGTTGCTGTTCACTGAACTGGACCTTCTTGTTGTTGTCCTACTTCACTGTACAGCTGTAGTTCCTTTTCCTTCCTCAATGCTTGTTTTAGCTGGCATTGATTCAATATGTTCCATAATGCCTTCGAAGCTACAGTAATTTGACCGTTTGATTGGTGTTGCAGTGAGGGGCCATGGTCTTAAGGGACTGGTAATTTCACCTTGGTGACCGTTCTATTATAAACCACTGGCTGTTATTTACCACACAGTTTACATAGTTAACTACAGACACACCTGTGTCTGCATCAGAAATGCTAAATGTGGAAACTTCAACTGGGACTGAAAATCAATTGTATGTACACGTGGCAATGATTCACTGGACTTTATCCCAAATTTTGCCATGACACTATTTGCTGTGTTACAAGGCAACAAAAAAAAGTTCTCCAGTCACTGTGTTGCAGCTATAGTCGTAGCATTAAAAAACAAAACAAAAAAACACTACCTCAATGGGGTGATAAATCGCTGAATCTACTTCCATCTTTCACTCAGTCTTCACCAACCTTTTTTTTTTTTTTACATTTAGTCATTTTAGCAGACGCTCTTATCCAGGGCAACTTAGAGTAAGTACAGGGACATTCCCCTGAGGCAAGTAGGGTGAAGTGCCTTGCCCAAGGACACAACATCATTTGACACGGCCAGGAATCGAACTGGCAACCTTCAGATTACTAGCCCGATTCCCTAACCGCTCAACCACCTGACTCAGCTTTTTAACAAATTATATGAATCAGTTGACTAACACATAATTAATTCAGATAAATTGTTACCTTGTGAATTGGATAAATTAATCTTTACACCACTAATTAACCCTAACCTTAAATAAAACAGCTGTATGATATTGTATAACTGTTAATGGTACCTCGGATATGTAGCAACCTAGACACCATGCAGCATCACCATATTATACAGATAGATAATTGCAATATTTTATTCATGAAGTCACTGAGCTTTGTCAACAAAGACTAGAGATGACTCAATCTACTGTAACACAGAGAATTCTGTCTGTTGACTCAACATGACCCTTCTCTCTTTCTTTTCTGCCTCGTCTTCAAAAAAGAAATCATCCACCATGAAATGTTTCAGGGTTTTTCAAGATAATTCACAGGAGTGCTTCCTTTAAGTGCCTATGAAGAAAAAGCTGTTATGTATTCAGGTTCATTCATTCGCTGGTTCATTCAGTTAAACCAGAGCTTTTAAGGCACGTCTGTGGCTTTGCAGCCCCACGCTAGATTAGGCACCCACAGACACGAGCCGCTCTGAGGTGAGAGCAGAACCACCCATTCACCAGTAAAACCTTGACACAGCTTGAAAGCAATCTTGTCCTGAATGTGCACGTACACAAACACACGTGCACGAGCTTTGTCACAGACATTCAAAGGGCCTGTCGGTGATAAAGGCTGGAGTCAGTTCAGATCACGAAACAGAAAAAATGTCATGAAATGTAACCTAGGCTTTGAAGACTACAGTGTTTTGTTAAATTGGTAGCTTTGCATAAAACCATCCTCCTGATCCAAGGCAGCCAAAAACAAAAGACATTATTTACAGTCTTGACGGAGGCGTGTAGGGGGAAGGATAGAGCCCGGCAGCACTGGAAACTTCTAGAGCTAAGCAGTCGTTTACTTTCTGCCTCATTCTTGTTGCTCCCGTGGAATCCTGGCTCTGAGTTAGCGTGTTTGGGCCAAATTCTTGAAGCACATATCAAGTCGAAGAATGAGTAGTGGTGCTGGCTGCAAACAGAATGTGAAGTACAGCCTGGTTTTACAGCTGCTTCCAGAACTTCTAACTGTTCCTTGGTCTTGATCGCGACTGACTCTGCTTCTGAAGGGGGCGTTGTGAAGAGATAGATAGATGGAGAGGTAATTCATCCCCATGGGGACATGAAGAAGGACGGGGAATGTGTTTATGATTGAGGTCTTTTTAATCCCTACTTTGCGTCAGTGGTGGAAATGTTCTACTTTGAATGTTGAGGACTCTGAGGAGAACGTACCGAGGGATTCCTGATTGTACTGGATGTCCTCTTTATGAGAGTTTTTACCATCTCTCAAAGTATTCCTTTTCACATTCATTCGAAAACCATCTAAATCTTAATGCCTGTGTGACCAATCCAGTAATACCTCAGCAACTTCTAGGAACAAATCCTAATCCTTACCCAGGCTCTGAACTTTATCTTGGCGCTTCCCTTGGTACTGACTTATTTCTGCAGAATGCAGAAAGGGTTATGTATGCATAGTGAGGAAGGGAGTTCCCGTTGTTGGGACTTTAAACCCATGTAGTATGTGCAGATCGCACACAAGCGATTCTTTACTTAAGTTACTTGATAACACAAAAAGCTTTGAGGAATTCCTATCGTAGAGGAAGCAAGCGTTGTCCTTCCATTTGGACAAATCCACAATGCAAAGCTTTCCGCCATGCAGTTATGAAACGCATGAATACAAGAGAACTGTTTCCAAGTTGAACCTCACATGCTGTCTGCTGTTTTCCACGTGGAAGCAGTGCTCTAGCAAGGAGCTGTGATTAATGTATTGTGGCGTATGTTACCATGGGGTTGCTCTCATCATTACCATCACATTTGACTTTGCTGGAGGAGTGAAGCTGAAGAGTTATTCATGCTCTCCGAGTAAAAGACCCCTTTTTTCTTTGCTCTGTGTCATAAAGATGAATAAGTAATCTTTGTTCAATGAGCCTGGTTCCCCCCCGTTGTTCCTTAAGATAATGGTGGATGACATGATGGTTGGGGTTCACAGGTCTGCATCCCACATCCTCTCACAGTCACGTCCTGCGTGTGATATCAATCTTAACCACATCATCTGCTCATGGAGTGCCTGGCCAGACGGTTGTTCGTGCAGCCAGAACACGTTCCTGTGACAACAATGCTCATTCTCAGACCTGTGTTAGCTTACAGAGCTAGCGGCGCGGGTTAGCTGGTTCTGCAGGCAGTTCTATCGCCCAACAACAAATTGTGGCTTTAGAGACAGTATGCAAAACAGGCAAGCGACCCATCAAGTGAATCTTCTGTGTCACATCACAAGCGTTGTTTGGTGTTGGCTTCTCTGAACTGCAGGCCCAGCCTGATCATGCCAGCCCAGCCTGCCTGATCATGCCGGCCCAGCCAGCCTGATCATGCCGGCCCAGCCAGCCTGATCATGCCGGCCCAGCCAGCCTGATCATGCCGGCCCAGACAGCCTGATCATGCCGGCCCAGACAGCCTGATCATGCCGGCCCAGACAGCCTGATCATGCCGGCCCAGACAGCCTGATCATGCCGGCCCAGACAGCCTGATCATGCCGGCCCAGCCAGCCTGATCATGCCGGCCCAGCCAGCCTGATCATGCCGGCCCAGCCAGCCTGATCATGCCGGCCCAGCCAGCCTGATCATGCCGGCCCAGCCAGCCTGATCATGCCGGCCCAGCCAGCCTGATCATGCCGGCCCAGGCAGCCTGATCATGCCGGCCCAGACAGCCTGATCATGCCGGCCCAGCCAGCCTGATCATGCCGGCCCAGCCAGCCTGATCATGCCGGCCCAGCCAGCCTGATCATGCCGGCCCAGACAGCCTGATCATGCCGGCCCAGCCAGCCTGATCATGCCGGCCCAGCCAGCCTGATCATGCCGGCCCAGCCAGCCTGATCATGCCGGCCCAGACAGCCTGATCATGCCGGCCCAGCCAGCCTGATCATGCCGGCCCAGACAGCCTGATCATGCCGGCCCAGACAGCCTGATCATGCCGGCACAGACAGCCTGATCATCCTTGACCAAGAAAGTCAAAGAACAACAAACAAGGAAATAAACATTAATGTTTAATAAATTACTGATATTAGTTTAAGACAAACCTGGAGTGATTACGAGTTATTCTGAGTAGATTAATAGATGGATGGATTACCAATCCTTCAGTTGGCATGGGTTTGCTTCAGCCCTTGGCAACAGATAAACAGCCATCAGTCAATTAAGAATACAGCGCAACAAAAACAACTAAGGGTTTTGAACTTTGCTTTTTCTATTAATCCTCTTTGGGAGTCTCCATTGGCAGGAGAACAGTGGCGAGAGCACTGAAGGAGTTAAAGATTACAGCTTTACCCTCTTTCCACTGGCCTGCCCGGAGCATTTAACCCCAAATCTGTTGCCACAGATGCTTTTCACCCAACAGGATTTCAGCACTTTGTTTGTCTTTATAACTTAGATAGAAGCTTGATACATCCTAAATAAGTGATCCATGGATGAATCATTGATGCCCAAATGTGTCCAATTTTCGGATTTACACGATCGTCTACATTTATCCCTTCTATGGAGGCCTTTCAGGAGCTTTTAAACATTTAATAAAGCACCCAGAATGGCTGCACTGCAAAATGTTTGTCAAAACAATCTGTAAGAAATGCCAGAGCTAAAGCAAAACAACTTTATTTGTTGTGGGGGAAAACTCTCAATGATTTACGTTGTAATTCTGTCTTTTCCGTTTGGAGGGAAAATAGATGCGGCTGCTTCTGACTTAATTTTACACTTACAGAACTGAATGAAAATCTGAAAGTCGGAATCCTCTTCTTAGCAAACGTCTAATACATTACGACGCCTACCTCCACCGGTGCCAAGGAGATCTGATTTAAAAGCTCAACCTTTTTGTGTTTCTTTGAGACATGAAGTTATATAGCTTGTCATTGTTATGCGTCCATGGTCCTGCTCTCCCGGGCCTGAAGATTGCAGGCCCAGCGGAGGAGGTGCTGGCCAGGCCGGGGAACCCTCCAGAGGGGCCTGCAGTCTGGCCAGGCCGGGGAACCCTCCGGAGGGGCCTGCAGTCTGGCCAGGCCGGGGAACCCTCCAGAGGGGCCTGCAGTCTGGCCAGGCCGGGGAACCCTCCGGAGGGGCCTGCAGTCTGGCCAGGCCGGGGAACCCTCCGGAGGGGCCTGCAGTCTGGCCAGGCCGGGGAACCCTCCGGAGGGGCCTGCAGTCTGGCCAGGCCGGGGAACCCTCCAGAGGGGCCTGCAGTCTGGCCAGGCCGGGGAACCCTCCAGAGGGGCCTGCAGTCTGGCCAGGCCGGGGCGCCCTCCGGAGGGGCCTGCAGTCTGGCCAGGCCGGGGGGCCCTCCGGAGGGGCCTGCAGTCTGGCCAGGCCGGGGAACCCTCCAGAGGGGCCTGCAGTCTGGCCAGGCCGGGGAACCCTCCAGAGGGGCCTGCAGTCTGGCCAGGCCGGGGGGCCCTCCAGAGGGGCCTGCAGTCTGGCCAGGCCGGGGGGCCCTCCAGAGGGGCCTGCAGTCTGGCCAGGCCGGGGAACCCTCCGGAGGGGCCTGCAGTCTGGCCAGGCCGGGGCGCCCTCCGGAGGGGCCTGCAGTCTGGCCAGGCCGGGGAACCCTCCAGAGGGGCCTGCAGTCTGGCCAGGCCGGGGCGCCCTCCAGAGGGGCCTGCAGTCTGGCCAGGCCGGGGGGCCCTCCAGAGGGGCCTGCAGTCTGGCCAGGCCGGGGGGCCCTCCAGAGGGGCCTGCAGTCTGGCCAGGCCGGGGCGCCCTCCGGAGGGGCCTGCAGTCTGGCCAGGCCGGGGAACCCTCCAGAGGGGCCTGCAGTCTGGCCAGGCCGGGGCGCCCTCCAGAGGGGCCTGCAGTCTGGCCAGGCCGGGGGGCCCTCCAGAGGGGCCTGCAGTCTGGCCAGGCCGGGGGGCCCTCCAGAGGGGCCTGCAGTCTGGCCAGGCCGGGGAACCCTCCAGAGGGGCCTGCAGTCTGGCCAGGCCGGGGAACCCTCCAGAGGGGCCTGCAGTCTGGCCAGGCCGGGGAACCCTCCAGAGGGGCCTGCAGTCTGGCCAGGCCGGGGAACCCTCCAGAGGGGCCTGCAGTCTGGCCAGGCCGGGGCGCCCTCCAGAGGGGCCTGCAGTCTGGCCAGGCCGGGGAACCCTCCAGAGGGGCCTGCAGTCTGGCCAGGCCGGGGAACCCTCCAGAGGGGCCTGCAGTCTGGCCAGGCCGGGGAACCCTCCAGAGGGGCCTGCAGTCTGGCCAGGCCGGGGAACCCTCCAGAGGGGCCTGCAGTCTGGCCAGGCCGGGGAACCCTCCAGAGGGGCCTGCAGTCTGGGAGTTAAGACAAGGCCCCAGTGCTGGCTGCCAGGGCCTCCATTCACAGGGCCATCCCCAAAAAAGGATGCAAATTGGACACAATTGAAGTGCAAAATCTTCTGGCTGTAATATCTTAAATTGTAGCTCATGCATTTTGAAAGCTTGGTCAAATTTGTCACAAGCTTAGTTTATATTCAATCTTTTCTTTCATCCTGTGCTGTACTGAAGGGATTCTTGAGAAAAGTCGGTGTTATTCAATAAACAAGGTGTTACTGATGGAGTGATTCCTTTTGGCAGAGCCAGGTGAGGGGCTGGGGGAGGGATTACACTGTGCAGGCAAAGCCCTGCAGAAGCAGTTTGGAGAAGAGGCTGGATGTGGCGCGTACATTGTGGAGGGATAAGCTGTGTAGCTGCAGAGAGAGAAGTGCCTTATACCCGTGATGGGATCTGAAAAGGCTTCAGAACACCATACCTTCTTCAGTGTTAATTGATCTCTCTCTTCATTCGCTCAAAGATTAGTACTTTTCTGCCGAAAATATTTTGACAGTGCAGATTAGAGATGCCAGACTTGCAGTAATCCCTGAACTTGATACCCTCACTGTTTTTGAACAAGTTTCTCTTGATGTTTGTGTTTGATAACAACTTGTCACAGGCGTCTAGTTGAAACATCCCAGAGTTCTTAAATGAGGTTTCATTTACATAGGGAGTGTTAGCCTGCTGTTTCTGGCTGTGAGACAGGGAAGGTGTTTAGCAAGTAGCACAGGGTGTGAGAGCTAAGAAATCCTCTTAGCCAATCCTTCCAGAGGGATAATGCCTTCTCTAACTTTTGTTTGTTTTTCTCCTTAACGCTGGCCATGTCCACAATCTGGTCACCATCACTAGTGAGTCTGCTTACGGCTTAAACCTTCATTTAAGCAACAAACTGTGAGTTAAACATAGGAGAGTAAACATCTTGTTTACAGATCTGGGGGGTTTCTCCCATGACTTCGTCAACAGTTGACAAACCACCGTCGTGTTTCCAAAATCCGACCTCATTTCGAATAAAGTAAACAAAAAAAAAGAAAAGATTCCGCTAAGTAATGATATGGATCAAATCTAAATTCTGTTATTTCTAATACATAGAATACAGGCTCCTCTTCCCCCTGAATATGTTTGTGCTTAACACATGCCATCTGTGCTATGTGGCCTAGGCAGGCCTATTGATCTTAACATGGTGTGTCACATCATTATATTCTTGACATTGCCACCGTATGTGTGACAGTTCCTCCACTTGAATGTAGGCCTGGACAACATCAATGAAAACTGTGCTGTAATGACACGTCTGGGATTCCAAGGTGTTGGTGCTTTGAGCTTCTGCTTAGACGGGAGCGTCGTTGCGTAGACCGTCACCTTGGTGAGATCCTCTTCAAATGCTTGGATTGTATTGTCAATGCTTTCTCTTTTAATGCCTCAAAAATCCACCAAATGATAAAGGAACAAACAATATGGGTCAGGTGAAATGCACACAAGAGGCAGTTTAATGGAGATACTCAATATTTACGTTATTAATAACTGCATGGAAAACATTTTCTGAAATTCCTTTGATTGATACATGAAGATGATGAATTAGTAGAAGTTGTTACACATTTGGAAACTACCCTTATTCTTATTCTGTGATAACATTGAAGTGTTTTTCACAGTTCCAGTCGCTCAGGAATAAAGAATAAACTATGGTGCAAGTGGAGTCTGCCTTTCAGGAAATGGCAAACAGGGTTCTAATCAGAGGAGATTATTGTTCTATACAATTGTATAGAATTACACATAAATGTCACCTAAAGGTTTGGTGCAGTCAGTTTAATGTGATGAAACCAACACAGACAAACATTATCTTGAAGCCGACACTGCATATTTACTGAAGTGATTTACAGCGCACCGTGTCATAGAGATGGGACTTGAAATGACCAGACTTTCCTCCCCTCTGCTCACAACAGCCGCCAGGGAACACCAGAACCGCCGCCAGGGATCACCACCCCGGCCGGCGAGACACTGGACGTGTGGCAGCGTTCAGGGCCACAGTCCTCCTCACATCCGTCTCAGTTTGAGCGTGTGGTTCACCTTCAGTCTTTCTGCTGAACGGATAATCTTTACCGCACAATACAACTCCTTTGTCAGTGTCTGCGCGTTTGAATTGCAGCATCTCAAATACAAAATTATAAAGGCATCAAATATAAAGACAGTTCTATCCAAAGCAAACAGACAGGATTTGAACCCGGGGCCAGCAGCAGCCAAAACCTCTAACCACTAAGCTGTAACCCACCCTGTGTGAAGTTATTTTTGTCTAGCTACTGTTCGTCAATGGAAAGAGGAGTGCTTGAGCTACTTATTATCAAGCTGTATGAAAGATACAGGTAGCCAGCTGTTCATCTATAAATGATTTCCAGTGATGGCTGTAGTAGTCTTGGAGATTGTTCCTTCACAAGCAACAGGATGGTTGTCTGTTGACAGTAAATTTTTGATGGGCAAACAGTGTATTCAGGCATGTGCGACTGTCAGTGTAAACACATTTACCCTCACCTTCCTTATCTCGCCTCTTCTCACTTCTCCAAAAAGTTGGGATCTGAGACCTTCTCTAACTACTGAAAGTAGACAGGAGCATCTGTTTCAACATTCATAGCAGCCCCTGTTGTGAGCTCACATCAGGAAGAAAGACACAGTTACATCTCAAGCAGGGTTTTAACCTTCACTGTTTTGTTATTAATTTCAGAAATGAATACTGGAGATTATAAAAGCAAGGATGAAGAAGGTACTATTCAGATCTTTTTATTTCAACCTGTGCCGGTTAGCGTAGAAACCACCCTGCTTGAAGATAAGGATTTCCTTTCGTTTGTGTGATAAGAGGCTCTAGGAAAAGGCCAATTATGTTCTGATGAATCGCTTTGATGATGCATCAGCTGAGGACTCCAAGGTTTCCCTCAGACATGTTATATGTTTTCTTATGAGTTTTTTTTATCTTACTTTTTAGTTTTTTTTCTACTCTCGCCACGAGGACTTGCGGTGTTAATTAAATAAAAAATGAGTGCCTCAGGAAAGATAAGCAGTCCAGGTTGGTGCCGACATGATGCTAATGAGACTAGCTCTCTGCTAGAGCTCTCCAGAACACACAGGCCCACGGCCATCCTCTAAACCATCCCGACACAGCTGCCACGCCCCTCACACTCCGTTCTGTCCTCCTGTCAACACGGCCCAGGTGACCAGATATGGGGTGATTATAATTGCACCCCCCGAAAGTAACACGTACTGTAAGGTTTAGGGGAACCCTCCCTGGCACAGCCTGCTGGGGTTAGTGTCGGGAGGGATGCAGGAATGAGGGTCAGCACCTGCTGTTAGAGTTTAGAGAAGCAACATCAGGAGTCAGGTGGCTGAGCGGTGAGGGAATCGGGCTGGTAATCAGAAGGTTGCCAGTTCGATTCCCAGCCGTGCCAAATGACGTTGTGTCCTTGGGCAAGGCACTTCACCCTACTTGCCTCAGGGGAATGTCCCTGTACTTACTGTAAGTCGCTCTGGATAAGAGCGTCTGCTAAATGACTAAATGTAAAATGTAAATGTAAATGCAACATGTCTTAAGAAGTGTGTGTATGTTTATTTGACCAAATAACTAATTGGAGCATTTTAGTCTTTTGGGCTTTGTTTTGGAAACTCCAATCTAATCTAGAATCTGTTCTTCAGCTGCTGGGACTTTATATATCCTGCTGAGAAGCTTCATTAGTGCTGTTAATGTTTCTGCTCACTGAAATGGACAATGCTTCCTGGAAAGATAGTTTGTTTGAACCGTCTGCCTAGCGAGCAAAATGATGTCCCACTTTTTAAAAATCCAGTCAAAACACTGGCTCTAAACTCCCGTAGTTACAAGCAAGGAGAGATACACTTTTGAAGCATGAATGCTTTCCTGAAAGATTGCAAAATGTGGAACCAGACTTTCTTTTATTCTTCATGCAAATCTTTGAGTATGTCTGGATTGGCACCTCTCATTTGTGTGGGAGAAACACAGGGTTATGTTATGCTGCAGCCTGTTTCCCCCTGTCACTCAGGGCCCTCCAGAGACTCCAGTAACACACTCAAGAGACGTTCTTCTCAACTCTTTCAGTTCAAGGAGCAAATACTCCAGTTATGCAAGCCACCCGATTCTGTTTGATACACCCCATGCCAATACAAGCTGTCGCTCAGCATTAGAGTCACACAGGGTATGTTTATACATGCATCTGTCTTTGGGGAGCAAAGGGCAACATCTCCAGTAAACTGCTACAGTATTAAATGCATTAAAACCGAAACTAAAATCCTTTCAATCCATTAAATCATTAAAAACAGCAAAAATAAGTTTTGAAATGTTTACAGCAGTCGCGACATCTGATATTTTAACAAATAGGTCATAAGAGGTCTGGATTCTGTACACTTAACAACATTCGTCCTCAAATGAATGGATTTCTTCACAGAAAAATTGCTACAATTCTGGTTTGTGTGCATTTGAAATAATTTAATTTTAAGTAGGAATTATTAAATTGGTCGGAACAATATGACCTTTTTTGAGTGTACACAAAAACACATATATTTAAGACACCACATGAATAAAATATCGGGAGAAATAGCATATTATTTATCAATCTTTTAACCATATTTTTCCCCCTGTGTGTGGATGGAAGGTGGAGGGTATCGTTTGCGGTTGTCACAGTGGTATATCTCATTTGTAACATCCACACAACAGCTCACGTTCACCACTTGATTATCCTTCATATCTTCGTAGCCTCATTATATCAAGCCTCATTAAGGGAGCTTACCAGTCCACAGAGTGGACGGCTGTAGAAGCAAATGTTTGCATTTCTCAGTTACATCTTTTCAACAAGATTTACATTGTCCGTGTCTCTGAGAGCAACAGTGTAATTTGCAATGTAAAATTTGTACAAAGTGACAGTTTAAATGGTTATCTCCCGTCTCTTGATAATTGCAGAATGGGATATTAGGCAAATGGCATGCCGCTGTATAGGTGTCTATTGTTCGATAGAAATCACTGAGAGCCTCGTCACGAGGCCGACCGAGAAACAGGCAAGGAGACGTTGGTATTGGTCTCTCCAACTGACTCAACAAGTCTGGTCTGGTCTCCTGGGAGAGCTGTCTGCCTGTCTGGCCCTGTCTGACTCCACTCCTCTTGTCAGCTCGTAGAGAGCGCCGGGGCAGCAGACACGATCGGTTATGACTGACTGACACCCTCTCCTCCGCTGAGCTCTGATCCCCGCTGCGTCGACACAACAAACAGGCTGCTTCTGCCCGGCGGGCCTTGCTGTTGTTGTCACGTCCAGATCCGTGTGAGGAGGTGGGTAGTGGATAACGTCCTCGTACAGATGGATAACTAGAGTCTGCTTCGCTGTGATTGGCCGGTGCTGACCCGATGTTTGAAGCTGTGTGAAGAGGCCAGTGTGTGGATGAATCAAGCTTGTTGGATTGGAATGAGGTTTGGAATACTATAGTAAGGATGTCACTTCTCAAAAGGGTGTTTTAATCATTCAATCTATTTCCTGTGTGGCAGATCGGCCCTCCTCGCGTCTCCAAAAACTGGGCTCTCTCAGGAAGTGGCTCGTTCAGCCCTCCTCGGGTTCCCTGAGAAGAGGGTTAAGAACCACTGGTCTTGGTGATAAAGACCTCAGGATGAAGCTCTCAAACTAATCCCAACCTCCTCAGCTAGCTGTAACAGTGCTACCATGCTGCCATGTTCCCCCTTGCTGGATTTCAGACCCTGACTTCTCTCTAGTCTTCTCATGCTCTGACACGGGTATTCCACTTCCAATATTAAACATTCAGCACTTGGAAAGCTTCCAAAGCAGCCGTTTGCTTTTACTAATACGTCAACATGTGGCATGGTGTCAACCTTCCGGCACTTTCAAATATTTACCCCCGCGCACAAAACATTTCGGGATCCATAATGACCACTTGAACTCTTCACTCAGCGCTGTTTCCAAACAGCGCCGGGCCGGGAGAGGCCTGGCGTCTGTGTGATGCCGTGTTAGCCTGCTCAGTCATTCAACCAGCTGTCTGCAGCCGCGCGGCCGGGCGGCGAGGGCGCTCTGCCGGGCTCACAGATGGGAATCTTTAATTTTTAAAGCTGTTTTATTCGCATGGCTGAACACCCGCACGTTGCGTCACATAGCATATGAGTGCTAATTCAACTCTCCTCCCAGAACCACCTAGCAACCCCTCTCTCTATCTCTCTCTATTTCTCTCTCTCTCTATTCTCTCTCTCTCTCTCTCTCTCTCTCTCTCTCTCTCTCTCTCTCTCTCAGTTCCCCATGACCCCCCCCCCCCCCCCCCCCCCGCCCTACCAGCTACAGAATGCTAAACTTCCAGTTCCCCCTCTGTGTCTGTTAAGTGTTGTTGTGATTGCTGCCTGGTGAAGCGGGGATGTGTGGGGGGG
Organism: Osmerus mordax; assembly: GCF_038355195.1. Classification (NCBI taxonomy): domain Eukaryota; kingdom Metazoa; phylum Chordata; class Actinopteri; order Osmeriformes; family Osmeridae; genus Osmerus; species Osmerus mordax. The sequence continues at coordinate 816,797 of NC_090075.1, forward strand.
TTCTAGTGCCCACCTCTCTCTAGATGGCCTCCTAGGTTTCCCCCCCTCTCCCTGGTTCTAGTGCCCACCTCTCTCTAGATGGCCTCCTAGGTTTCCCCCCCTCTCCCTGGTTCTAGTGCCCACCTCTCTCTAGATGGCCTCCTAGGTTTCCCCCCCTCTCCCTGGTTCTAGTGCCCACCTCTCTCTAGATGGCCTCCTAGGTTTCCCCCCCTCTCCCTGGTTCTAGTGCCCACCTCTCTCTAGATGGCCTCCTAGGTTTCCCCCCCTCTCCCTGGTTCTAGTGCCCACCTCTCTCTAGATGGCCTCCTAGGTTTCCCCCCCTCTCCCTGGTTCTAGTGCCCACCTCTCTCTAGATGGCCTCCTAGGTTTCCCCCCCTCTCCCTGGTTCTAGTGCCCACCTCTCTCTAGATGGCCTCCTAGGTTTCCCCCCCTCTCCCTGGTTCTAGTGCCCACCTCTCTCTAGATGGCCTCCTAGGTTTCCCCCCCTCTCCCTGGTTCTAGGTGTTCTTCAACACGTGTAGCGTACAGGACGGGAAACATCTCACCGCGCTCCGCAAACCATGGATTCCATCAGACAGCTACGAACCGAAGGACTTTGCATGTTTGTTTTGACTTGGCTATGTTTAGTCTCTGGGTTCCACCAGCATGGAGGGGTCAGAGGTCAAGGTTTTACACAGACGCTTGGATTAGGTCACATATGCTAGCAGTAGACTAGCAGAGCACCATGACTAAGCTGGTGTGGACCCCGTCTGTCAGTACAATCAGTCAGGCAAACAAGAAATTCAACAACATTACAGCTAAACAGAACAGATAGGTGAGATTAAATCCATTCCAGATCGTGCCCCTTTAAGGTTACTGGAATGTTTTTGATCGATTACACAGTCCAGCTGACAGGAAGACGGTGACCATAACTCTGTGTTTGATCCTGGACGGAATCATGGTTCACGGTTTACGGATCCCTGGTTGTTTTGCTAATGATAGAATTGTTTTTTAAATTTTATTTCAGTAACTGTGTATTGCTGATCTCCTTGTTTTGGTTCTTGCCAGTCTGCTTGTTTCTCAAGCAAATCCACTCAACCCCTCTACTGAAGTAACCCCTATATTTCAGGAACATTTTCTCGAAAGCGTAAAAGCTTTCAAAAAGCTTTGAACGTTCTCATTTTTCTGCCACAATCCAATTCTCTCTGCGGCCCATTTAGTCCGTCTGCTTTGAAGGATGAGTCAGCATCACCTGCAGCACTTCCACTGTGACGGCTCCTGACCGTGCAGTGGAACCGTGCAGTACACACGCAGGGTACGTCAACCCGCGGGGCACGTCCACACAGGGAGACACGGGGTACGTCAACACGTGGGGCGCGTCCACACAGGGAGACACAGGGTACGTCAACACGTGGGGCGCGTCCACACAGGGAGACACGGGGTACGTCAACACGTGGGGCGCGTCCACACAGGGAGACACAGGGTACGGAGGGACACGCCCCTTTCAGCTGTGTTGTTGCCACGGCCTCCGCTCCTGCCAGCCTGCTTGCTCGTGTATGTGTGTGTGTGTGTGTGTGTGTGGGGGGTCTCTGTGTTTTCCGGGTGCGGTGTGTGGGAAGTGTCCTCTGCAGAATTCGGATCAAAGCAGAAGAGGGGGAGAGTATAAATGAATGCATGATGTATAACGTAAGCCTATGTTCTTGGAGACTTTCATCAAAACTGAGAAATACAAGCTGTCCGTCAGTGCTTACTGTTCAGACATCTCGCTCTGGCATTAACCCCTGTGTCAATCACACACAAGTATATTTTTGTTGTTGCTTAGCCTAGATTCTGCTCTGTGCTCTCTGCTGTTGATAGTACATTATCTCAAGACTGGGATCATCCAGGGATTCCTTCTTCGGTTCAGTCTCAATGCTTCAACTTTTACAGAAGCATAATCGGCCATCCATCAAATGGGCGTAACAGTCCACCAACGTGAATTAATCCACTTTTCTGATTACCTCTGTGTCAGAACATCTGACTCCTGAACAGTTGGCATTCGTGATGTGGTGAAGTAAACACACTGGATGTAGTCTAACAGACAGATCGCGCTCATGTGAAACCCAACGTTGTATCAAAGATGTGTGTGCGATGAGCTGTTCAAACATGCTCTTTACATCTTATGCTCCACAATGTTCTAAGTCGCAATTGTTTAAGGCACATACTGTGAAAGCAGAGCGATGACATTTAAAGTGAAATGAATATCGGTTAATAGGATTTATTCTGTGTTAATGTCAGACTATCAGGGCTGAGGAAGTTGTTTTGTGAGTAATTGCACGTGTCAGAAGGAGAATATAGCTTTTAATAAAGAGCGCTGTTATGTAAGACCGTTTTCATTCTGCTTCAGTCAGACGAAAGGCCCTGCTGCCCGGTCTCAGCATGTGCCCCTGTGTTTCCAGGATTCTGCTGGGTCACCCTTTTACCCAGCACGCACCAGTCATTCCTTTACCCAGCATGCACCAGTCACTCATTTTCCCAGCATGCACCAGTCACTCCTTTACCCAGCACGCACCAGTAATCGTTTTAATTGTGTTGTATTGTGTTAATGTCCTCTATTGAGGAAAATATTTGAAATGGCCTGCAACCCTTCATCGCTCTATTTGTAGGCAACCTGCAACAACCGTCGATGTTTAGAGCTCGAGTTCCTTCTTTAGTAAATGACCTAAGGTGGACACTTCAGAACGCTGTGGTTGGCTGTGTGGTCAGACAGCGCTCACATGATCCGGAACATCCTGGTCCCCTCTAATCCTGTCTTCCAATTACAGCCCCCGAAGGTCAGAGGGCAGGGCGGGCTGGATTTCGATGGTTCTCTTGGTGGGGTAGAAGGGGTGTAAAGGTAATACAGCAATGAGTTTTAGATGGTCTTTTTCCAAGAAGCACATATTGTTGTAATGGTTCTTTTGGTTATACCACCAGGGGGGAGCTCTAGTATAAATTAACACCAGTTTAGCACTTCCTCTGATTCTCGTATGCACGAGGAAAGTACCTGAGTATACCCTGTATGGCACCTCGGCTCTTTCATATAAATCTACCGCTTGATATATCCTTCTTCGTGGTCAGTGTCCTTGTCTAGGTTACCACACCTATAAAGACCACGTCCTGCTCGTCTAATCATCAAACGATCAATAGAAAATAAACGTAGTCTGTCTTTCTCCAGATTGTATTGATCCCCTGGGAGAAGCGGTGCCTGTGATCCTGCTCACAGGTGTCTGCTAGTCTGAGAGGTGCTACAGTTAGAGACACGGTAAGCCTCATCTAGGTGAGCGATTATCTCTCTGTCAAACCTGGCGCGGCGTGTTGCCACTACTTAACAGGCTCGATGTGGGTAAGCCCTGTTTAGGACAGCCTTAAGTGCCTCGCACTGAACATCTGGACAATAGAATCCATACGGTGTAAACTGCAGCTGAGATAGGTTGTGTTCAACAAAGAAGTGGCGTGTTTTCTTCACACATGAAAACCCTTCTCTTGAATGCGTTAGACGAAGAGTTTGAGCGGAGATGAATGAGAGTGTTTTCAGTGAGGGTACAGGTGGGTGTGAGAAACACGGTGTTTATGAGAGCTGGAGAGAAGGTAAAGAAGCGTCTGGCGACGCGTGAGGAGCAGGGATTTGAGCAGATATTAAAAAGACTGTGCGTGGGCTTTTCTGCTCTGCTCCAGAGGGAGAACGTAAACTCAGGATCCGTCAGAGGCAAGATAATAAACAGCCAAACACCAGAACACAGAGCAACAAATAAACAACTAAAAGAAGGAAGGAAGAATGACATAAAAATAGTTCACATTTCAACCAATTTCAGCTTGAGATGATGGTGAAATACAGGCTGTTTGTGGCTTCAGCTTGTGCAAGTTTGTCTTACTGCTGCCAGTGAGTTTTGCACCATAATAACAAGCTTGCAGATAGATGACCTCACAATAAGCTGTTAACTTCCAGGCTTGTTTAGAATTCATCAAACGCACGTCAGGTTGAACCTTGATGAAGATGGGATGTGTAGGATCTGTTACGGCGTTGGACATGTTTGTGTTCCTTCAAGAGAAGCTCGGCTTATGAGCCTAGGATTTCTTTTATTGTTTTTATATCTTGTTTTGCAGTGAGTTTTCCTTCTGGCTTCTCTCAGAGTTATTGAACAAGTCTCAAGTCCCTCTTGGTTGCATCAGCTTCCTAAGATCGCCCTTTACTTTTCATGCATTGATTTACTAAGACAGGCTTTTGTTAGGCTACAGCGTTCACAGAAATAATCTGCAACACCACTTCCAAAATATCCACTAAGAGAAAATTCAATAAAGAATTGGACAATTTCCAGTTGTGACACTTATGTAATATTCAGAATCAACAACACAAAAATGTTGACCTAATAGGTACTATTATAAAAATAGGATCTCATGGACCTATGGATAGACCGGACAGAAGGCTGATTGTCGGGTTGGATATTGACATTCTATCCTTGAGTCAACCTGAATGCTTCTCAGCTCACAAGGCTGGTGTCTGTGGTCACGAGGATTAGTGTGTCAGCCCACATAGCTAACCCTCAGCCTTCTCATCCATCAAACAGCAGAGTGGAATATCTCCCAGCATCTCACCTTTCACAAGCAGGCCACACACTCACTTAGAGTCTTTAATGACCGCTCCAAGTAGCTAACTTAATGTGTCCCAACAGACCTCTGATTGGGCACAGTTCGCTGTTCCTGTTGAATGCTGTTGTGAGTGTGAGTGTGTGTGTGTGAGTGTGTGTGTGAGTGTGTGTGTGTGTGTGTGTGTGTGTGTGTGTGAGTGTGTGTGTGTGTGAGTGTTGAAGGAACACATGCTGTGCCGCCAGCTTGTGCCAGCCTTTGGCCCTTCTCCATGCTCCTGACCCTGCCCACTGGCTCAGATATCAAATCACAAGTTCACAAATACCTCTTTATGTATTTTCTGGCGCTGCCAAGAGATTCAAGGAAACATTCACATTGTGATGAGATCTCCTCTTTCCTGTGAACCTTTACGATGTCAGGTGTTGGATTGTGTTTTTGTGTTGCTGGTTCCTAACTTCCTTCTTCATTACACTAGAAGTACAAATCTGAAGAGTGTTATTTTGTGTGGTTACTGAAGTGAGTGTGACTTCCACACAGCACAAACGATTCTGTGTCTGTAATGAACTTGGTAGGGCGAACTGTTCCTCTGATTAAATAAATTTAATTTCAAAACATTGCACCAATTCAAGGAAAATCTAAAATTTCAGTCAGAATCATTTTCCATACCTGCTCTCAAAGTCTGTGACACCCCAGCAGTTCAGTAGACAGATGGTGGGGTTGCAGAAACCTTTGTTAACATCGGACATGAAACATAAAGCATTGTGTCTCTTTGGGATGTTTTGAAATACCCATGTTGTAAGGCTCAGTTCCAGTCTGCAGAATCGTTTTAATTTGTGTCATGTTTTTGTTTAGATGCGTAATTAAAGTATACCAGTCCTGCTTTCACTTGTATCATATACAGAACTGCAGCGACGTATCTGTGAGAAGCAGTAAAAAAAAGACCTGTTCAGACTCCTCAAACTAACACCAACAGCTGCTCTTATAAAACCCAACAATAACATGTTTGGTGTTTGGTGGACGTTGTTGGAGCAGTGAAAACCTTAACAGTGGTCTTCTTGTCTGTGCAGAACCATGTGGACCCCCTCCAGCAGTGATGGAGACCAACCGGGGCAGGTGACGGCCAGGGTGGAGACCACGCCCGCCCTGGGGACCCCCAGCATCTCTGTCTCCCAGCAACAGGCCCCCAAGAAGTTCGCCCCTGTGGTTGCACCCAAGCCCAAGTTCAACCCGTACAAGCATCCCGGAGACCCTGCCCACGCTGATGCTGGAGGTAGGACGAGCTCGTGTCTCATGCCACATCACAATGCCAGTCTCCACATACATGCATTTCATCTGAACATAGGTGAGACTGCCCACGTGCTCGTCCTGTAGCACGTTCCCACGGCTCAGCCAGGGTAGGGAGGGTCTGTGAGTTGTTTGCAACGATGAATTCTCTAGATAAAGATTCCCCGAAACTTCTTTTAAAACGCTTGAAAGTCATAGTAAAAACCACAAGAATAATGTAACTGGTAATTATTTATTTACTACCAACAAGGACAGGCCCCTCCCTCTCAAAGGAAGGGATTCACCCTCTACTGTTATGGTGCAATAATAACTAATTCATTTAGCTGTTGTTAAATTATCCATATACATCCAAACACCGCCAGTTTTAGATTCAGAAATACCTGAATGGTGTATGGTGTCCTCAACAACTCGTTTGCAGTATGGTCATTTGCTAATTTTCTTTTAGAGGGTATTAGGAGGTATTTGTTAAAGTAATAAGTGTTCTCTCACCCGCCTAATTGGCTGATAGCAGTTCTATTGTACACGGGTTTCCATAGTTACTGTGTGAATTTTTTTTCGTCCTAAAAAGCCCACTGATAAGGAATATGACTTTAACTTATCTTTGCATTAAAATGGTATTAATTAAGGCTCTCTATTTTGGTATATTTCACAAAGTTAAAAGATGAATTCAAGGTCTGTTTTTTTTTTTTGCCCAGCCCTTGGATCTCTTTGATGGGGAGAGAGTGGGAGACGAAACGAAGGCTTTGTTCGTGGAGTAAAGTCATGAAAGTGGGGGTAGATTTAAATAAAGTCTTGCATAAAGGGAGTAAAGCTAATCACTGCAGACTCGGCCGGGAGTGAGCAAGATGTTTCCACTGAAAAGACGCACTGTTTACGCTACTGTGTGTTCCAACCACCGACTTGATCTTTCACCAGTTGGCCCAGTCTTCATTTGGACTTGAACAGAAAAGAAAATAGTCTTTTTTTTTCCTCTATGTATTTTTCACACTGTAGAATACTAACCTGCCCCTCACAGCAAGCCACTCATCTGGGATGACAGGTTTGATATTAATGTTTCTGACCCCAGCTATTATGTTCAAGGCCAGGCACAGCTACAGAGACAAATATACCTTAGGTAACTTGTGGTTTGCCACCTTTTCTCGAGTCCACTGTAGAATATTATTTCGAGTGTCAAGCTAATTACACGTACATTAGAGTGAAGACACACAGCTCTACAGCGGGATAATTGACTTTGCATTCAGAGAGATTACAAATGAGTCCCAGACCAGGGGTATTTCCAGAGGAAGAATCACAAAATGTGAGATAAAACTTAAACGACAAGTCTCTCAGAGGGCCTCTGGATAATATGTTCTGTGTTAACGTGAAGCTAATGAGGTTTGTAAAGTATCACTTGATACAGTACTTTAGAGGGAAGTGTCAGTATTTTGGTTAATATTAATCAGTCAGAGCTGTGAAATTGTCAAATTTATCTTTTTTTTATAGAACAAGATGAGAATCCAAAACAGGTTTATTTGTTAGGTTGTGTGAAAACTTAATTGTCAATAAACCTGTTTCTGACTCTGGTCTTTGTTCTATAAAGAGGACACAGGGTTGGTTACCAGTAACTGTAAAGTGCTGCTTTAAAGGTTTGACAGTCTATCATAATCATCAAATGAATATGCAAACCAAGGGTTTTTCTTTTGTTACAGTATGTTGCTAACAAACTGAAATAGTCAGGAAAGTCAGTTGAAACTGAAAAGGAAAAAAAAAAACAGGAAGTACAACATTTAGTTGATGACAGAAAATATAATGAAAAGCATAAAAGCACCTGCTTTCCATAGTTTCCACACAAAACAGCTGTTAGACCGTCGCTGGTCGGATGACCGACACTGAGACACAGAGGACTCTGTTACCTACAAGAACATCTGTCTGAAGGGAAAGCTAAAACAAAGCTAGTTTAATTCAAACAAAACGTATTTAATTGCTTATATTTGTCTGATACTCAAGCAGACTTCTCCTAGGCTGCAGATGATATCTGATGTGGGACTCGTCCCCAGGGAATCCCTCTGTCAAGTTGCAAAACACAGGAAACAGTTATGAAATTGGGCGAAAGTAAGGGGCCTATTTTTGAGAAATGGTACCTTTCTCCTGAGGGACCTGCGGTCTGAACTGCAGCCTTACTGCCCTCGGCCAGCTTCCTTTGTGAAACATGTCTGTCTTCAAATACGCTGTGCTCAGGGTCCAGTAGGTTTTTCTGTTCCTGAAAAAAAACACCTTTAAAAGCTAGATTGTTTTCTATTAGCAGCCTTTTACATGTTAAAGACCATCATTCTGCTGTGTCATCTGTTGATAGGAACAGGTAGAAACTGAGACGCCTGACATAGTTTTGGTTTACATGCAACGTGTGTGTCAAGTTCAGCCATGTCAAGAAGCATTCACGGAGCACATCAAATTACATAACGTTATTTTTTACATACATGGTTTGTAGGTCATGAGTTATATAAGATGTAATATACTTACATGAACCATAAAGTAGGCTATATAAATAAATACAAAAGTTTGTGCAGTTTAATTTCTTACATGATAAAATCATTAACAGGCCTATTTTGGGGGTGTAAAGCGAGGGAGCAAGGCGTTTACAATGTAGAGTCCTTGCTTGTTTATTACAAGTACAAAAAGGTGCTGGAGCCAGTAGGTCTTTATTAGATCTGAGTATTTGTGCCTAGAAAGTAAACCCTAGCAACAGCCTGTCAGCATTCCTGCTAGTTCTCTCAGACAGAGACAGCAAGCATCGCCTGCCTCTGTGTCCTCGAGCTACACGCTACACGCTACACTCTACACGCTACACGCTACACGCTACACTCTACACGCTACACTCTACACGCTACACGCTACACTCTACACGCTACACGCTACACGCTACACTCTACACGCTACACGCTACACGCTACAAGTGTTCCCGGCTGCATGATTTTGTTTGGTATTTTCCAGGTCCTCCAGGGTTTACTTCATGATTACAGCAGCTTTTAAAAACATTTTTTTTACTCTCAACTGTCTGTGAATTAAGAGGATTAAATGGCAAAATATTTGGGTGGCCACTTCAAAACTTTGTGGTTAAGTAAATTGATTACTGCCGTACATAGAATAAATTGTAGTTCATTATGGTCTGCAACTTTTGTTGACAATTCATGTCTACTTTTAATCTGTAGAACAGTTGTTATATTTATATATGTCAAAGGTGTAATTTGATTAATATTTCTAGAAGCTTTTGAAATAAGATTTTTGCTAGTTTATAAATATTATAGGGAATAACATTGATTGGGTCAAAGTTATGCAAAATACTAGTGTTTTCAAGGTGAAGGTGTGCTTAGTAAATCAATAGATTGTCTTTAAGATACAAGATGTGAGGGCCTTTCAAGATGCTATTTGTAAGAATAATAATGATAATAATATGAATATGACAATAATATTCTTAAGATATATCATTATTATTATTTTAATTATTCATACTATATTCTTGTTATCATTTTGCCCTCTAAACATCCAAACAAGCCAAGCCTACTGCAGACGTCTCGCTGCTCATCAGAGGATAAGGAGTCTTTATGAACAGATTATCGAGGCCTTTTGTTTTGTTTTATATCAAATTTTCGGGCCATCTGATATAAAACGGCGGATTAGCACAAATGCAAATTAGGGACAATTCATTTTGTCAGAGCAGGGCCCGGGGGTCCTTTGTCCTGGGCATCTCTTGGGGGGCGACTGGGCGGTCGGGGGCCCTGTTTACCGGCCCTGCAGCTGGGCCGGGGTAGGGCAGGGTTGTAGGGGTGGTGGGGGTCATAAACTGGGCCAGGGTAGGGAAGGGTCAGTGGGGCTGGTTTGAGGTCTCCTGGCAGCGTCACTGGTCTAACCTGCCCTGGTTTTAAGCCCTCAGCAGGAAACACACATCTCAGACATCTCTTTGACCCTATCAGGTTTACATAGCTTGTAAGGAGATCGGATACAGCCTGGAAGAAGGTCAGACAAGAAGGCTTGATGAAGTGAGGAGACGTCCTGGGGAGAAGCACATGTTCATCAGCGCCAGTGTATCCACATTTACATTAAGTCATTTAGCAGACGCTCTTATCCAGAGCGACTTACAGTAAGTACAGGGACATTCTCCCTGAGGCAAGTAGGGTGAAGTGCCTTGCCCAAGGACACAACCTCATTTTGAACGTCCGGGAATCGAACCAGCAACCTTCTCATTACTAGCCCGATTCCAGTCTGTATCCATTCATTTAGCATCAGAAATAAGCATTCAGATTATTTTAAAAATATAAATTAAGTAGCATGAAGCCAGATCCCTCTATGAGATCCCAACCATATTAATATTTATTTATAACTATCTGAAATTAAAGTAGTTGATTCTCACTTACGACCTTTACTGAAGGATTCTGTTTCTAGGCAGCTGTCTGCACTGGTCAGGGGAGGGATGATGTGTGTCAGGTGATCGAGCTGCTGATCACCACGGTGTGTGATGTCACACTGGAACACGGCTTTGAGGAGACCCATATATGAGCATGTCGTCTCACTGAATAGTTCAGGATTAACTCTAAAACACTTCATCTCAGCAAGTTCCCTGGATGTAAACATGACATACTTGTCTGTTCATGGGAGCATTAAAGCGGTGTCTTCCAGCATGTCAAACCGGAAATAATTAAATGTTGTTTGAGTTTCAGCGGTTTAAGAAAAGCATGTAATCTTGATGTTCGTTAGGAAGTTTTAGAATCATCAAAAAGATTTTGTTGCGGGAAATCTCCTGTTTAATGTGAAAATGACAAAATGTGGCCATATGGTATGGCAGACACTGCGACGACATGACTTGTCGTCAATATGTGTCGCGGTAAAATGTAAATCTCAAAAACAGGGTCAGATTTAAGACATTAATTTAAGCTAAGATGGTATAACATTGTGGAATGTCTCCTACTGTATCAGGGATTATGAGGAATGTTAAATTCTAGAACACGATCCACCCAAGTTCTCCAATCAGGGTCTCCCCAACACCTACAAACAACACAACTTCTGCAACAACTACAGATGGACATAAACTGTTCAGCACACCGCCATCTGACGATATACTGCGTGCCATTATTGCAGTGTTTTCTTACGATGTCTGGCCTCAGATTATCGTGTTTTAGCGGTTTTATGAAGCAGGATAATCTCAGTTAAAGTTGAAGACGTGTCAGAAACGATTCTAGACAGAAACTCTGTACTCCCAGTCTTCCCATGAACCCACTAATTGTGTGCTCAGAGCGATTGAAAAAGTGTCAAACATCTGCATAAGCTGTTTTCTCCCTCCCTGCTTGGCTGCCCAGAGGCAAACTGACTACCGGTTGTTATGTCAGAGTCCCTTCACGACTGTTACCAGGAGAGTTGACAGGAAACCCACCAGTGAGAGTCTGTGTGTCCCTATAGAAACCTGCGGCTCCAGCTGCTAGCTGGAACTGTACGAAGATCACTTAATCTAACTGGAGCACAGGCCTCCACTGTAGCTATCTGCTGAAACGTGCGGAATACATGTGGGTGAAGTGTGGCAGTGCCTGAATTATCTCTGTTCATCTTGATCCTCATCAGAATATTGAAGCTAGTATTCTAAGGTTTTTTTTGGTCGTCTTTTTGGTCTTTTTTTCCCCTCAGTTGAGTGGGGGTGGGGGTTTGAGACAGGGGTGGGGGTTTGGGACGGGGGTGGGGGTTTGGGACGGGGGGTTGGGATGGGGTAGGTATTTATTACCATACTTTGCAGATGTAAGAGAAGTTCAGTTGGATATTCATGCCAGAAGTTTCCTTGTGTGGCCTCTCGTGTCCTCACATAAACCTCCTCCCTCACCTGCTCACGCCTTCTCTGGTTTACAGTCAGCAGCACTGCACACACACACTCATACACACACAAACTCATGCACACACACACTCATACACACACACACTCATACACACACACACTCATACACACACACACTCATACTATACGTCCAGAGGCCCCTCATGCCCATGCTGCTAGATTCCAAAGTTTTATTTCCAGCTGCTGAAAATCTTCAGGATTATGTGTAGTCCTACATCTACAAACATCCCTCACACTTCCTGTTCTGCCTGTAGAGATCTCCTACATCTACAAACATCCCTCACACTTCCTGTTCTGCCTGTAGAGATCTCCTACATCTACAAACATCCCTCACACTTCCTGTTCTGCCTGTAGAGATCTCCTACATCTACAAACATCCCTCACACTTCCTGTTCTGCCTGTAGAGATCTCCTACATCTACAAACATCCCTCACACTTCCTGTTCTGCCTGTAGAGATCTCCTACATCTACAGACAGCCCTCACACTTCCCCACTTGTCGACACAGCATCAGAGCCAATTTTGATGTGAAAGGAACTAGAACCAAACTATCTGTTAGCTTCTACCTAAACCGTTCTGACTGACAAGCCTCTTCCTCCTTGGAGAGCTCCCCAGCAGCTTTGAAGAATCACCTCTTGACCTGACTGGACTACGGTCTCTAGCACACGCGTGTAGAGTCCAGTGTTCCAGATACCGTGTTTATATGTAAAGGCTTGTTGGGATTGTGTTTAAAGCCATCACCTCTCCACGATGTGGGTTTCTTTCACTGTAGACAATAGTTTAATCCTTCTTTTATGCCGTTAAATCCTAAACTGCTTAAACCGTCGGAAGCCAATTTGGTCTGCTCCGTTACACTTACAGAAGTGCATCCCTAAAGACCTCAAACCCCAGCCCCTGCATTCCCCACCAAATGAAGTCATAAATCTCTCTTGTATGTATCACTGCTAATTAGGACCAGAGCTCAGTTGCTCAACTGTAGCGGAAGGTAGAACAGAATTGCTCCGTAATTAAGTCAAAGCGCTGTGCTCTCAACCTCTCTGCCACAGCGTACTTGGAATGGACTGCAAAGAGATAAAACATGCTAAATGACACCCTGGTCTCAAAACTCCATCCTGTCTGGGAAGGATTATCATTTGTCCCGTTTTTTTTTTTATGCCACTATAGTATATTCATTTCTTATTTTCCAAATAGAGCAATTTTATTTTAAGCCATGGATTAGTTGCTACTACGAATTTGCTTTTCAGATTACAGATTTACTGTAAAGACGAGGAAGGAATGAACGCTCCCAGTGACTCAGCTCTGAGAAGTCTGACCCAGGTGCTTCAGAAGGCCTGGTGGCCTGTAACCATGCCCACAGTGTCACACAGATGCCTTGTGTCATAAAATGTCCAATCTGCCCCCACACACACACACTGTTTTAACGAAGAAAATCCTATTTAATGTCCGCATCCTCAGTCATTTAAAAAAGAGTTCACACCCACATTTAAAAACAAACCTCCACCCTCAGAGTCACATGACCCTACTGGTTATCTTTCTTTTTTTAGGCAATTTATTTATAGGTTTTCAGTTTACAGCACTATAACAGACCTTGAAATACTAAACCCCCCCCCCCCCCACCTCTTTATTTACCTCAGTGCCTATGAAGTCCAGCTACTCAAGTTCTCAGAGATAAAAACAGGACCTGCGTCGCCAACACCTTCCGCATTCGTGACTCGAGTCGGGTTCAGGTTGTTTGTTAAATCCCCTGGATAGTGGAGAGGACAAGTTAGGCCAGTCTGGCCTTGGATGTCCAGATGGACTGTGCTCTCAGTGAGTTCAAATGCAGATAGTCCTGAGCAGATATGAATCTGTGTGAACATATATTGAACCTTTGTTATCCTTTCCCCATCACTGTACCCTTAGAGTGTACCCATCCAACCTCAATACGTAACGCTGCGTTACGGACCTCGTAAAGAACACATTTCAGCTTGAATTTTGAGAGGCCTGTTTCAACCTTCTGACATCAAGTTATTTCCCGGGAAAAACTGTAGAAAACAATATAGAAATCGCCTACCTTTCCTGTACAACCCCTAGCCCTCGCCTTTGTTAAATACTGTGTTTTATTAAGACTTTTTCAGAGGTCATTCCTAAGTTATCAAATAAGTCACCATCAGCTCAAAATCTCATCAGATTTTGTTGTTTGAATGTGTACATAAGTGTCTTAGTTACTCTGCAAATATGTTTAATGTTCCCACTGTTACACAGCTGGATCAGTCTCCAGTCCTTTATCATCTGCTGAACAACATTCATGTTCCTGATAACCAATTATACCTCTTATGGCCTCTCAAATAACTTTAATTACTGATTAGGATTCCTTGTTCGCAAAGCAGCTACTTGAGAGTAATTGCTCAATAAAGAGAGGGGAAGTTGGTGTATTAAGTAGGTGTTCCTGCTGCTTGTCTCATTAGTGCTTGCTGGGAGCTTTCGTCTCCCTGTCGGCACAAATGGAAGTGACTTCATTCACGGCACAGAAGCCCTCACAGCTCAGACCGGTTCAGTCCAGCTCAAACACAACAAACTTTTGTTGTACAAGAGCAGCTTTTTGGACGTATTTTGTAAAGGAACATTAGGAACATTTGTTTGAGGGTTTTGTACAGTGTCATTAACAACAGTGCACTGTATGTACAAATCTGTACATCTGCAGAATTTGCTAAAGAGATTGCAAGTTGCACATTTTACAAACATGCTCACAGAATGATCTCGACATACAGCATCTGACAGATGTCCTGAATGTGGAGACAACCTTTGAAAGGAGGCTGCCTGATTTTGCAGATGAACTGTATTCCCTAAAGCAAGGAAGGATCACCGAAAGCTCTTCGAGATCCAGAGGTGGGAAGTAACCAAGTACAAATACTTTGTTACTGTACTTAAATAGATTTATCTGGTATCAGTACTTTTTCTGTGCTTTTTAACATAATTGTTTTACACAAATATCTTTACTTTCTCCTTCTATTTTAAAGCCAGGCTCGTTACTTTACTTTTAATCTGTATTTGGTGGCATGATCAATATTAGTTTTTGTCATTGTGCACCTATTTTAATTTATTGGTGATCACGCACAACAAACATAAGATGGCTACCATGGAGCAACACAGCAGGCTGCAAGACAAAATATTTATTTTTAAGTTTCGAAAGGTCCAAAAATAAGGATTTTTTTCTCAGAAAAAATGTATGTTTTGGATGAGACAGAGGGAGTTAACGATGTCGACATGACTGAGAGTAGACACATCCACAACAGGCATGGGTACAAACCTAACAGGTCTCCTTGGATCTATAGTCAGTAACGCTGTCTTTATGTAGAAGGAAGTTCTCTCAATCTGGACACACCACAGCATGGACTTCCAGCTAAGGAACAAGCTACATTTGTTAAACATGGATGGTTAATGACCTCCCCCACGCCCCCTCTCCCCACCTCTCACGTTTCTCCGCTCCTCAGAAGACCTTTTCAATAAAACATGCCTCTCTGAAACATTCATGGCTTTCATGTTTCCTGAAATAATAAATCCAAAACAACTCTGATGTTGGGGAGAGATGAACATGGAACTTAATGTATCAATTGTGTGTCAAGATGCAACTTACAAGTTACTTATTATGTGATGGGAATATCTCTGGAGAGGGTGGAGAGGAGGTGGAGGAGAGGAGGTGGAGGAGAGGAGGAGGTGGAGGAGAGGAGGAGGAGGAGGTGGAGGAGAGGAGGTGGAGGAGGAGAGGAGGAGGAGAGGAGGTGGAGGAGGAGGTTAGTGTCTTGTAGAGGCAGGGTTTATTCTGTCACCACGGATAGTGAAGCTGTTACTCTGGAGTTTTAGCGGAGGTCACAAGGTTATTATATAAACAATTCACATAGAGCCTTCATTTACCCTGAGGGTAAATGTTTAATGTCAAGCTAACAAATTCCGGAAATGTATTGCGCAAGACCCTGACGTGTGTCCCATTTAATAGGAACTGTTGATGTGTGTGTGTGTGCGTGCGTTCATGCGTGTGCGTGTGTGTGTGTGTGCGTGCGTGCGCGCGTGTACCAACTGAGTACCACGCTTAATTAATTTGGTCAACAGACTTGGATAAACTACATTGATGACATCAATTAGATTCTAGTGAAAACAGATAAAAGCCCCAAAAAGCTAATGGAATATTTGAACAGGATTCATCAAAGTCTTAGCATTGCAACAAATTCCCATTACGTCTGATAAAAGCTTTTAATTTGCAAAGCTCATGTCTGGTTTGGTACTTAGAAGTATGCGGTCAAATGATTCAATCTCAAGTCCTGTGCTGAGAGAAACCAAATCAAAATCTAATTTGGCACATAACTCTTCATCCTGTCTGAAACATGTGGTTTGACACAATCCCTGGATTAGCCTGGGACTTTAGAACTCCTAACGTGGCTTGTTTCTGTGCCCGTGGCAGCACAAACACTTCTAACCTATTTGTAACTCAAGAGTTTACAATTCCAATCTCAAGAAAATACCCATGCTAACTCCAGATTAGAACCTCTTAGTTAACCCAATTGTAGCAATTATGGTTGTCAATCTGTTTGTGTTGAGCGATCTGGTCTCTCTCTCTTTCTCTCTCTCTCTCTCTTAAAACCTTTGATGATGCAACTGCTGTTATGTCTAATGGCTATTGGAGTAGTCTGATTGAGGTTTATCTTGTATAGAATATTCTATGTGTCTGTATTATGTAATAATACTCACGGAACAGAATGTAACCATCACCCTAACTGAGAAATGTTCCGTATTGTAGTCACTTATTGAAGTCAGATAGCAGCAGGGGTATTTGGACATATTCTAAAACATGTTGTGTGTTTTATGTGACAGAGGAGTATCCCCCGCCGCCTCCTCCGATGGACGAGCCCAGTGATCTCCCATCGCCCACCTCCTTCCCTCTCCCCCCAGTCCTGGACGGGTACCAGGTGAGACCCCCCCCCCCCCCCTGTGCATCACAGAACACAGGAACCTTCCCTCCCAGATCCCTCCTCTACATCAGAAAGCTAGCACGGAAACAGGGTTAGATAATTCTGTGACACTTTTATTTGTTTACAGAAACAAATACACCTTTTCTCTGTGGTATTTCGGCTGGCCTCTTTCAATTCTGCCTCTCTGGGAGGCAGGAAGTGAGGCAGGAGGTGAGGCAGGAGGTGAGGCAGGAGGTGAGGCAGGAGGTGAGGCAGGAGGTGAGGCAGCTATGAGAGCGAGTGTCAGAGCCATCTGAGTATCAGGCTACATCCAGAGTTGTCGTACCACTGAATCCCTCAAGCATCGCCCCCATCCAGCCTCCCCCATCCAGCCTCCCCCCATCCAGCCTCCCCCCATCCAGCCTCCCCCATCCAGCCTCCCCCATCCAGCCTCCCCCATCCAGCCTCCCCAAACCCCCTAGGCCCCTCCCCTCCTCTGCTGTCTGGGGACAGGGAGGACTGACCCCTGCTGGTGCAGACTGGTCACTTCTCCCCCTCTCCCTGCTGAGAGATCTGCTCTCTCTGTCCCTCTCCCTGCTGAGAGATCTGCTCTCTCTGCCCCTCTCCCTGCTGAGAGATCTGCTCTCTCTGCCCCTCTCCCTGCGGGGATATCTGCTCTTTCTGCCCCTCTCCCTGCTGGGAGATCTGCTCTCTCTGCCCCTCTCCCTGCTGGGAGATCTGCTCTCTCTGCCCCTCTCCCTGCTGGGAGATCTGCTCTCTCTGCCCCTCTCCCTGCTGGGAGATCTGCTCTCTCTGCCCCTCTCCCTGCTGGGAGATCTGCTCTCTCTGACTCATCCAGAACCTGACCTCAAAACTGATCCTCACACAGCTATCACATGTGACGTGGAAGCAGTTCCTCTCTACTCTACTCTACTCTCCCCTGCACTCCTCTCTCCTCTCTCCTCCCGCCTCCTCTCGCCTTTCAGCAGGGTGTACTGTACTCTCCCCCCTCCTCTCTCCTCTCCTTCTCTCCCCCT
The DNA here is from genome assembly GCF_038355195.1 of Osmerus mordax. NCBI lineage: Eukaryota > Metazoa > Chordata > Actinopteri > Osmeriformes > Osmeridae > Osmerus > Osmerus mordax. The sequence goes on from NC_090075.1 coordinate 834,479, forward strand.
TCCTCTCCCCCGTCAGCAGGGTGGTGAACCTGAGAGTTTTATGAGGTCCTCACTACACGGTGAAGTAGTGCTCGTTATGTAACAGGGCTGACTGGATGTTCTCTAAAGGAACCCGCTCAGTCTGCTGCCGGTTCCCACGGACTGAGCAGAGCTGGAGGGCAGTGTGCCCTGAGCACCAGGACTGGATGTTTGTTGACTTGGCTTTATAGAGTTGCTCTCTGGAACCCTTGTTGTTTGGAGAAATAAAAAGAACACTGTCCCTGTTCACTAGTAAACCTGTTTAATGGGTGTCTTATCAGTGGAGGTGAAACTGTTTGAACTGTTTAAACACACAGCCCAGAAGGAGATCTCTTGCTGGAGTTAAACTCATACTTTTGAGTTCAAGAGGCATCCTGTTCCCTGAATTATACAATGTCTATTTGTATCCAGATACTAAAAGATCTGGGTGTTTTTTTCTGTGGGGATTGTAATAATTGAGTTTCAGACCACTGAGTTAAATATGTCCCTATTCCAAATCACTTCATCTTTCATGAACAGGATGTTAAATAATTTCTGCTCTTAAGCAGAACTAACAACAGGAAGGGTCTCTGTGTTCAAGAAAACATGAATAATCAAAGAAAACCTAACCTATATTTGTACGGTTACTGTAATTGAATATGGAAATGGAAATGGAAATTCAAATATTAAGATTCTATATTAGGCTATCATCAGCTATTTCCTTCCAGAGCCATGTGGCATGTTCTGCTGTGTTCTGCTGTATTCTGCTGTGTTCTGTGGTGTTCTGCTGTGTTCTGCTGTACTCTGCTGTGTTCTGCTGTGTTCTGTGGTGTTCTGTGGTGTTACAGAGGAACACCACAGAGGAGTTTTAGATCAAGGGTGAAACAGACACGTCACACATAATACCATTAACCGCCTGCCTCCTTTGAAAGAATCGGTTCCAATAATATATTTTTTTTTCTCTCCACTATTGTGCTGGCTTTGAAATACCCCTTGGTGATTAAATTAATTTCATGATATGCCCTTAAGATCTTAATGATGTCCCCTACAGCGAGAGCAAACTCTGCGCATGTTAAAGATCTTTTAATGTGGTGGTGGAAGAGTGGACGTGGGTAACTTGTTATGAGTACAGAACATTGAAGGGGGGAAAGTTAAGTATACATTCAGCCTGCCTCTTTGACCCCAGAGACCCTGATCCAAGACCCTGCAACAGTGACTCACTCACACCACACACACACACAGCTCACTACACACCACACACACACAGCTCACTACACACACAGCTCACTACACACACCACACACACACACAGCTCACTACACACACCACACACACTCCATCCACGGACAGTGCAGATGTAGTTAGTGGTTCGCACAGAGGTGATTTCATCCCTCTACTCTTCCTGTTACTGTACGGTTGCTGTCCACATGACCCTTTCCCCACGTGGCGATAATCTGGGCTCCGGCTGAGACACGTCTGCATGCATCCCCTCGTTATCGCCGCTAAAACTCTTTGCCTTGTTGTCTTTTGTTGATTTGAGACGTGCCATTAGTGCTGTTCTTTGTTTACCGCCTTCATGGCTGCCTTAGATGTTTGGAACAGCAGCACGGCTCCAGATAGGAGTAGTCTTGCCTGTAATGGGTTGTGACAGGTAATCCAAACACATAACATTAGAATGGGAGGCAGTGAACGATCCAGCCAGCTCAGAAAGGGCCCACAGGCAATCAGAGGCGGTGCTCTTGCTGTGGGAGCACAGCAGAAATAATACAGTATTCATCACCGCTTTAGAGAAATTCCCTGGAACTTTTAGGAAGAGGAAGACTTTATCACTAATGGCCAATTCATTATTACTATCGCTCAAAATACCAAAAAACCAACTACAAAATATGTTGTTTGAGGAAGGGGTGAGGCGTCTCCTTTTATTTTGGAATGCCCATTGGCGTTTCCCCCCCGGAGATGAAGCGTTGCTTAACTGACCCTCCCAGATGAAACAGGCCTTCCTCTCTCCTCTCAAACACACCAGGCTCCTCTTACATTACATCATTTAGCAGACGCTCTTATCCTCTTACCTTCTCCTGCATGGCTTTGCGCTTCATTGGTTCATTCAACTGTCCAGTGATGAAGATATTGTGCACAGCTTCCCTCAGTGAAGACTAGAGTTAACATTGTTAACATTGTTGGGGGGCGAGGGGGGGGGACGACGACGACAATAAACTGCAGCACTGACGTTGTTGCACCATCTCTCCTGCCAAACCGGGGATGAGTTATTGAGACGAAGGAGCTCAGAGCAGTCAGACAGATACTAACCTGGTAGACACACAGACAGATCCTGTCCTGATGGACAGACAGACAGATCCTGTCCTGATGGACAGACAGCGTTTGTGTTCAGGGCCTTGGTGTTCCTTTAACCTTGTGAACCTTCAACATCTCTACATCGCTCTATATGTTCAGTGACACATCCATGTTTGAGAGGTGGGGCTGTATTTACCTGGATGGGGTTAGGGGTGGAAAGAGGTGGTGAGGAACCATGTGAGAAACCATTTGTTAGTGTGTCTGAAAGAGCCGTCCTAAGGGGGAGTCTGCCTGGAGGGCTGAGCTGTGGGCTTCACCAGGCTGAGTGTGTAGCCCCTCTGCCTGGAGGGCTGAGCTGTGGGCTTCACCAGGCTGAGTGTGTAGCCCCTCTGCCTGGAGGGCTGAGCTGTGGGCTTCACCAGGCTGAGTGTGTAGCCCCTCTGCCTGGAGGGCTGAGCTGTGGGCTTCACCAGGCTGAGTGTGTAGCCCCTCTGCCTGGAGGGCTGAGCTGTGGGCTTCACCAGGCTGAGTGTGTAGCCCCTCTGCCTGGAGGGCTGAGCTGTGGGCTTCACCAGGCTGAGTGTGTAGCCCCTCTGCCTGGAGGGCTGAGCTGTGGGCTTCACCAGGCTGAGTGTGTAGCCCCTCTGCCTGGAGGGCTGAGCTGTGGGCTTCACCAGGCTGAGTGTGTAGCCCCTCTGCCTGGAGGGCTGAGCTGTGGGCTTCACCAGGCTGAGTGTGTAGCCCCTCTGCCTGGAGGGCTGAGCTGTGGGCTTCACCAGGCTGAGTGTGTAGCCCCTCTGCCTGGAGGGCTGAGCTGTGGGCTTCACCAGGCTGAGTGTGTAGCCCCTCTGCCTGGAGGGCTGAGCTGTGGGCTTCACCAGGCTGAGTGTGTAGCCCCTCTGCCTGGAGGGCTGAGCTGTGGGCTTCACCAGGCTGAGTGTGTAGCCCCTCTGCCTGGAGGGCTGAGCTGTGGGCTTCACCAGGCTGAGTGTGTAGCCCCTCTGCCTGGAGGGCTGAGCTGTGGGCTTCACCAGGCTGAGTGTGTAGCCCCTCTGCCTGGAGGGCTGAGCTGTGGGCTTCACCAGGCTGAGTGTGTAGCCCCTCTGCCTGGAGGGCTGAGCTGTGGGCTTCACCAGGCTGAGTGTGTAGCCCCTCTGCCTGGAGGGCTGAGCTGTGGGCTTCACCAGGCTGAGTGTGTAGCCCCTCTGCCTGGAGGGCTGAGCTGTGGGCTTCACCAGGCTGAGTGTGTAGCCCCTCTGCCTGGAGGGCTGAGCTGTGGGCTTCACCAGGCTGAGTGTGTAGCCCCTCTGCCTGGAGGGCTGAGCTGTGGGCTTCACCAGGCTGAGTGTGTAGCCCCTCTGCCTGGAGGGACTCTCCTGTGATGTGAAGCCTCAGGAGGGTTGTTTAAGGTCAAGGTGAAATGTGCTCACAGGAATCTTAATACTAACCGGAGACTACTGGGAAAATCCGACGAAGGGAATGTAATCACGGTTGTGTGTGTGTGTGTGACAGATCAAGGGTCAGGAGAAGACCCTGGAGCAGAGACGTTCCAGTCTGGACGCTGAGATTGATTCTCTCACCAGCATCTTGGCCGACCTGGAGAGCAGCTCTCCTTACAAGCCCCGAAACACACAGGTATGACTCCACCTCCTCCACCCGCAACACACAGGTATAACTCCACCTCCTCCACCCGCAACACACAGGTATAACTCCACCCCCTCCACCCGCAACACACAGGTATAACTCCACCCCCTCCACCCGCAACACACAGGTATAACTCCACCCCCTCCACCCGCAACACACAGGTATAACTCCACCCCCTCCACCCGCAACACACAGGTATAACTCCACCCCCTCCACCAGCAACACACAGGTATAACTCCACCTCCTCCACCCCGTAACATACAGGTACTACCCCTCCCCTGCATTCATGTAGCACGTGTGCCTATGTGGGAACTGTAGTTTTCATCACACCGAGAGACGAAAGGAACTACAAAATAAATGGGATGAACTGAAAACTCCAGTAGCTGACAGAGATTCAGGAGTTCTGTGTTGTGGTGTAGTGTGCCCGAGACCGGGCACATTCTCAGCACTGCAAAGGAGACAATATTGTTATAAAAAAAGGAAAATTCTATCAAATTGCACATATTACACACAAGCACATTCTGTTAAGTGTGAGGCAGTTATGATAAAATGAGTCTCGACCTATATCATTAATCGATAGGAAACGATTTATTAAGAGCAATTTAGAAGAAAAAAAATCTAAGCCTTGGGCATTCAACTAAATAATTTGACACACAATTAATGTAGGACAGGGCATATAAAAAAAGCGAACCATTTGTGTTTAAATCAGGCTGAGAGTGCTACAGTACAATACCAGGGCTCAGATTTCACACGATGCTGAACTCTACTTCTGGCACTGACCACTGAGTGTGCAGCTACACAACTTGAACTACACACATCCCTCCTTTAAATCAAACTTTATTAGTATAGCCCTTTTTACAAGCAATGCTACAAAGGGCTTCACATATAGAACTGCACCTAAACCAACCTAAACCCTCAAGGTAGACAAGGAAGAGTCCAGAGAGTAGGAGCTGGATGTGGGTCCTGGTGGCCTGATTACGTGGGCCGTGGATGCAGGGCAGAGGGCCTTCCAGCGGGCGAGATGACAGACCCCCGCCCCCAGTCCCCCCTGGGCCCGTCACCATGCTAACCAGCTTACCCAGGCCACACACGTTCTTATTAGAAAACAGCTGTTGCAGCTTGTCACCGTCGCTGCACATGCTGGTCGTAGAACGCTGACCGTCTCCTCTTCGCTTGCGTCACCTGGGGTAACCTGAGGAGAGGAGCTGCCCTCACCTGGGGTTACCCTCACCTGGGGTAACCCTCACCTGGGGTTACCCTCCCCTGGGGTAACCCTCACCTGGGGTTACCCTCTCCTCAGGTTACCCTCACCTGGGGTAACCTGAGGAGAGGAGCTGCCCTCACCTGGGGTAACCTGAGGAGAGGAGCTGCCCTCACCTGAGGAGAGGAGCTGCCCTCACCTGAGGAGAGGAGCTGCCCTCACCTGAGGAGAGGAGCTGCCCTCACCTGAGGAGAGGGGGGGTCAGGTGCACTTCAGGTTCTCTGACCTGAAGTGTTTTGCTGTTGCTTACAGTACTTAGCGGCGCGGCCACATGAGCATGTTGTACACAGTCTGAAATGCTGAACATCTCAGTTTTGTTGTGTTGTATAAAGACATCTCTCTTTCTCTCTCTCTCTGTCTGTCACACTGTTTTACTCTGTCCCCGTCACACACACACACACACACACACACACTCTAACAAAGGGATACATACAGGACATGCACACAGAGGAAAACAACCACATGTTTGAGGCTCTGCACCCATAGGCTGTGGAAGTGCCTGGTAAATTTTCCTAAATAAAATATAGCATAAGTGCAGACCTTTGTAGAAAAAAAGAAAAAAAAACCTTGTGAGAGGAACCAAACAAGCCACAGAGAAACGAGTCTGAAAGCTTTTGTCAGTAAGATTTGAAAAATTCATACGCACCTGTGCAGGCCGTAAAAAGAGGGCCTTTAGAATGAGGGTTAGAATGACCATCCCTCTGGGTCTGATATGAGTGTGACACAGGTCTGCCCACCATGTGCCCTCTGGTCTGCAGCATGTGTATCGTGTAGCAGTCAGGGCTTGTTGGTAGTTGAGTTTGTAGCTGATCTGCTAAGTTACATTTCCTCACTGGGATGTGTTCCCTAGAAGAAGGAGGAACTCTAATGTGGAACAGAAATAGCCTGATGCGTTGTGACAAATCTGTCTTTGCTCTGTCCCAGCTGGCCAGAGAGTTACTGTAGATTTTATATTTGTTTGTTTATCTTACACAGTTACCAGCACCATATACACACACACACACACACACACACAGACACACACACACACAGACACCGTACTCTCCACAGCTGATGCTGATTCTAGCTGATTAACTCTGTTTGACCTTTTTTCCATCCAGCTGCTTCAGTCAGGACGTGCTGGGTTTTTTGTTGCATTCTTCCACAGTGTGACGCTGGGCTTGTGTAACTGGCCAGGTTTCATACGGCACTGCCACAGCTGCTGACTGTAATCTTCCACTTGTATAAGCAGAGAGTAACAAGCGCCCTCAATTTACAGCTTTCTGTGTGCACTCGATTACCGAGCCTGCACTCCAAATCAATAGGACACTCTCATCGCTCACTTCAGAGGGATTGGGAGTAGGAGGAGAGGAAGGGGAGTGGAGGGAAGGGGGAGAGGACTCCCTCCCCAGGTGACGTGCTGGATGGCTCCCAGATGAAATCCAGCCTGAGTTTGTGTTGTGTTTCTCCATCATAAAAGTCTGAACAGCGCGGCACAAACTTTCAGCCGGCGCAAACGGTTCAGAGACATCAAAACAATTTTGTTTGCTTTAGTTGGTTTTCTCCATGGCATAAAGGGGGGTAATGTGATCGTTATATAAGTCCCAGTCGCCTGCTTCCTAAATCCATTTGAGGAAACGCATTTGGTGTGACATAGTTTGTGTTGCAGAGGAATGTTATCCTCCAGTAGTGGTAGTTTGGTGGGACTTCAGTAGGTGACCTTTAGTCAGACCAGCTGACTGGATCCACAGACCTCCTGTCCTTCACAACACCTGTTCTGCTTTATAATTTGGTTCAGCACTCTGGCCTTTAAACCCTGATACAAACTAATCACATCCATAACCTGGAAACTCACAAGAGGACTGTTATGCTACTTATAAGGAAAACAATTCCCACCTGGAACTCTTGATAGACTCTGGCTTTTTATTATGCTTCAAATAACATTCATAGGCCTACCTGTTTTCAGATTTTCTGTTTGTCATATACCATCCCTGTGGCAGAAACGACTATTTTCCATGAATGTTTCTTCTTTTGATTACAGTAAGAAAGATGTGTTAAAAGACCTAATTCATGGTAATTAGGTTAAAGCAGTTTCTCCACCGTTGTCATGCCGCTTCCTGAACCACTTACTTTCTAGGCTACTAAAATATAAAAGCTATTATCACAGGAGACTTTTATAGAAACGGTTGAACATTTTCAATCACATTATCGCCATCAAGTGTAGTACATGACGCGGTAACTTGTTGCTTGCGTAGTGCGTACCGACTCCCAGAGTTAATAACAGCTACGACCAACATGTTACGGTACAGGCAGAGTCTGATGACGGGGTCTGTTACCACGCGCGGCCGACAGATCAAGTCCACGGTGACGGTCGGAGACGAGCCAGCCCACGTTTATGCTAAGGACCCGTGAGTGTGCTGCAAAGCAATCAATCCGCAGCGTTAGGATCAGCGCTAATGTGCAGCGCAGGCCTGTCCAAGCGCATCAGGCTTGTTGAGGGCGGGGGGTAACAAGCGGGCTCCTATGACTGTCAAAACAGAGCACGCGTCAAACAGCTGAGGAGCGCCTCTCCTAGCGCCTCTCCTCGCGCCGGCTAAAGGAGAGCCGACTGCCGCGACCTCATATTAACCTACGTAGGTCTATAGATCCCGTCGAGACGTATCCGCTCATCGAACAAGTAGATACCGTCCCCGGTGCACCGTTTAAATATATACTGACATATATTTAAATATTTATAAGCGGTTACTTTAAGATGAGTTGGACTACAGCGCTGTAACTCAAGACTTCAGCCCTGCAAAACACTAATGCGCTGTAGTTCTTCTAACTCTAACCAAGCGCTGTCATCCTAGATTTGTTTAATCAAAACACTTACGTATATTTTTTTTCTCCTGCCCGTTTGAGCGTGTTGCTGTAGCGGGTAGTTGACCTCTGCATTAGCGCTGCTGTGAGGTGCAGCAGGACGAACTCCTGACCCGTGACAGCCTTAATTAAGTGTCTCATTTTTCCTATTTTTCCCCCTGTAGCCTACATACCGCTAAGGCTAAATGTTGTATTTGTATTAATTTATATATTTTTTCTCTTCTTAGTTAGATTTTTTCTGTTCTTAGTTAGATGTTAACATTTCACACAGGCATACTGATAATAATAACCTCATATCCACACATCTGCAGAAACAACGCTGTTATAATATGAATTAATCGAATGTGAACGTTTAAAATTAGGCTGAATATGAAAAGCTTTTACAGTGCGAGCCAGACCCTTTTAATAATGAACAGCATGCCATCGAGGGTTAAATATTGATAGGACCACCTCCCCAGACTATGCAGTTTACCAACACATACACACACACACACACACACCGGTTAGGCCAGCCCTACCCCTGGCTAGGCCAGCCTATAGACCCAGCTCCATGTTGCTCGGTTGTTAGGTAGCCCGCAGAGCAGAAGTGTCGGCTGGCTTTCAAACACCTTCTCTGATGTAGGAATCATTTTAATGGATTCTTTTCAGTTCCTAATAGGTCTGCTGTGAACAGTTCCCTGTCTGTACTGTACATGATGTACGGAACCTTCCGCCTGGGAACCATGGGGATTAGATTCCAGCGTTGAATAGAATGCTGCCAGTGCAGTTAGCTGTCACTCGTCACTGCTGTTTACAGAAACTCTAAGTCTGGGTCTGTGTGTGTCTGGGTGTGTCTGCGTGTGTGTGTGTGAGGGGTGTTTATGTCAGTGGCGTGATCAATACCAAATGACTTTATAGCGCGTCATGAGATCATCACAGTTTCTGTGGAGACCCTGCTAGTCTGGATCACTCCTCTGATCGCCTGGGGGGCCCCTCATCCTCCCCATCCCCTGCCCCCTCATCCTCCCCCCCCCCCCCCCCCTCTGCCCCCTCATCCCCTCCATCCCCCCCCCCCCTGCCCCCTCATCCTCCTCCCCCCCCCCCTGCCCCCTCATCCTCCCCATCCCCCCTTCCCCTCTGCCCCCTCATCCTCCCCATCCCCCCCCCCTCTGCCCCCTCATCCTCCTCCCCCCCCCCCTCTGCCCCCTCATCCTCCTCCCCCCCCCCACTCTGCCCCCTCATCCCCCCCCCCCTCTGCCCCCTCATCCTCCCCATCCCCCCCCCCCCCTCTGCCCCCTCATCCTCCCCCCCCTGCCCCCTCATCCTCCCCATCCCCCCCACCCCCTCTGCCCCCTCATCCTCCCCATCCCCCCTTCCCCCTCCTCCACAGGCAGAGCATGGAGGCTGGCACCTGCTGTCACAACACAGCACCTTGATCTTCCTGTGCTCCTGCAGAGATGCAGCTTCAGCACCTCCAGTCACAGACGACTTGAAGAATGATAGAGATGGTGACCTTTCCAGGCCTACACACACACACACATTCTCACACACACACGCACACATTCTCACACACACACGCACACACACACACACATTCTCACACACACACACACACACACACATTCTCACACACGCACGCGCACGCACGCACGCACAGACACATCCTCACAGACACACACACACACATTCTCACACACACACGCACGCACACGCACGCACGCACAGACACATCCTCACAGACACACACACACACATTCTCACACACACACGCACGGGCACGCACGCACAGACACATCCTCACAGACACACACACACACATCCTCACACGCACACACAGACACATCCTCACAGACACACACAGACACATCCTCACAGACACACACAGACACATCCTCACACGCACACACAGACACATCCTCACACGCACACACAGACACATCCTCACACGCACACACACACACATCCTCACAGACACACACACAGGAGGTCTCCCCCTCTGGTTGGATGCCTCGTGGGGAGTCCTGCACCCTAAGCTGGAGTCTGCAGGGTCCTGCACCCTAAGCTGGAGTCTGCAGGGTCCTGCACCCTAAGCTGGAGTCTGCAGGGTCCTGCACCCTAAGCTGGAGTCTGCAGGGTCCTGCACCCTAAGCTGGAGTCTGCAGGGTCCTGCACCCTAAGCTGGAGTCTGCAGGGTCCTGCACCCTAAGCTGGAGTCTGCAGGGTCCTGGGGGAGAGCTCACAGAGGCTGCATGTTGTCTCCAAGCTGTTGACAGGAGGCTAGCACGGCAACAGGTGTGTGTGTGTGGGGTGTGTGTGTGCGGTATGTGTCTGTGGGTGTGTGTGGGGTGTGTGTGTGCGGTATGTGTCTGTGGGTGTGTGTGTGTGTGTGAGGGGGAGGACTGTCTGTCTTCAGGTAATTGCTCCAGATGAAGCTCTTGGCTCAACCAGAATAAGAAGGTTCTGCGGTGAGACACGTCTCCTACAGAGAGGCAGAGACACTGGTGAGACCAGGGAACAGGCGCTCTCTCTCTCTCTCTCTCTCTCTCTCTCTCTCTCTCTCTCTCTCTCTCTCTCTCTCTCTCTCTCTCTCCTCTCTGCCTCTCTGCCTCTCTGCCTCTCTCTGTTTCTGTCTGTCTCTGTCTGTCTATTTCTTGTCTCTACCAAACTCTGTCTGTTTAACTGTCTAACTGTCTGGCTGTCTAACTGTCTACCTGTCTAACTGGCTGGCTGTCTACATGTCTAACTGGCTGGCTGTCTAACTGTCTACCTGTCTATCTGGCTGGCTGTCTACCTGTCTACCTGTCTATCTGGCTGGCTGTCTAACTGTCTACCTGTCTATCTGGCTGGCTGTCTACCTGTCTACCTGTCTATCTGGCTGGCTGTCTACCTGTCTACCTGTCTATCTGGCTGGCTGGCTATATTAGGAGACAGAGCTGTAATCTATGTACTCTGCGGCAGGAATCATGTTAAGAGAATATGCAGGTTGAAATTAACACTATTTATTAACACTTTCATTAAGACTTTTTATTAATAACCCATTAATTTAGCGTAATCATTTTGATACAGATTGGTTTAGTTACCTGTTACTTTGATAAAATAGCTTTCAGTGTCAGTTGTTTTAAAGCTTCCTCATTTTCTCCCTGAAGCCTACATACCGCTAAGACTAAATGTTGGATTTGTATTTATTTATATATGTTTTCGATTGTTCATGTTAGTAGTCGTAGCACGCTCTCTTCTGAGTGATCATACATGTCACAGCTGTAAGAGACGGCAGGGAGGGCCCCCACACAGCCTCCACACAGCCCCCACACAGCCTCCACACAGCCCCCACACAGCCTCCACACAGCCCCCACACAGCCTCCACACAGCCCCCACACAGCCTCCACACAGCCCCCACACAGCCTCCAAACAGCCCCCACACAGCCTCCACACAGCCTCCAAACAGCCCCCACATAGCCTCCACACAGCCTCCAAACAGCCCCCACACAGCCTCCACACAGCCTCCAAACAGCCCCCACACAGCCTCCACACAGCCTCCAAACAGCCCCCACACAGCCCCCACACAGCATCCACACAGCCTCCACACAGCCCCCACACAGCCTCCACACAGCCTCCACAGCCCAGACACCCTCAGCTGTGTCAGTGGCTTCTTCAGTCCCCGGGGGTCGCCCAGGGGTCGCCCGGGGGTCGCCCGGGGGTCGCCCGGGGGTCGCCCAGGGGTTGTGTGTACCTGGGCGTGTTGCCCCCTCTCATAAACATCGCTCCAGTCAGCCACACGTCTGGTTGCCTACATGCTGTTACACATGAACATATTAAGAGCTTAAAAACCAGTTATCAGACCAGTATCCACAACATGACACAACCATCCTCTCAGCTCCACCAGCTGCAGATGGTCACCTGACCTGCAGAGATGCACACACAGAAAACCTTTCAAAATAACCTAGTTAACTGAGCAGAATCACACTGCCGTTCCCCACGGCTCAGGCCGTCCTCTCAGTGGGATTAAAGAAATAAACACAAAGGGTAGGATGGTTGCAAATGTACTCACTCAGGTCCACTACAGGGGATGGAAATGACCTGGCTCAAGTGGTGTTTGTGTGTGTGGGAGTTGAAGGTGTCCTGTATGAGCAGGTTGTGTTTTTGAAGCGGCGACTCCTCTCTCTAGTTTGGGTGCGCTGTCAGCTTCCCCCAGCCTGTCAGGGCCTCGTGAGCCTCAGGAGGCTTAATCCTCTCCTCTCCTTCCCGGTCCAGACGCATGAATCTCACCCATCAGGGCACAGCTGCGGGCTGCGAGTGACAGAATTTCTACGTTTGGCAGAGAGAAGGGATCTGGCCAGGATAAATATTTATTAGGATTCTGTGATTACTACTGTGCTGCTGCTGTCAGTCACCCACCTACCTCCCCCTCTTCCCCCTTCTGACCCCTACCCCCCCCCCTACCCCTCCTCCTCCTTCTGACCCCTACCCCTCCCCCTACCCCCCCTCCCCCTTCTGACCCCTCCCCCCCCCCTCCCCCTACCCCCCCCTTCCGCCCCCTACCTCCCCCCCCCCTCCCCCTACCTCCCCCCCCCCTCCCCCTACCTCCCCCCCCCTCCCCCCTCCCCTCACTTCAACTCCCCTGGCAGATGTCAGTTTATATCCTGCCCCCGCCAACGTCAACATGAGAGGGGTTGGCACCGACCACTGCCAGCCTTGACCCGTGCCTCGCCTCGGCAGGAGAGGCAGGAGGCTGCCTCGCCTCGGCAGGAGAGGCAGGAGGCTGTCTCGCCTCGGCAGGAGAGGCAGGAGGCTGCCTCGCCTCGGCAGGAGAGGCAGGAGGCTGCCTCGCCTCGGCAGGAGAGGCAGCCTCCAGGCAGCCTCGCCTCGGCAGGAGAGGCAGGAGGCTGCCTCGCCTCGGCAGGAGAGGCAGCCTCCAGGCAGCCTCGCCTCGTTAATTCTTCCTAAAAGGTCAGGGCCACGGGCGGCCATGTTTCTCACTGGACCTTTTTTTGGTTGTTTCTTTTTTTAGACCAGCTCTTGAACTGTGTGTGTGTGTATGAGTGTGTGTGTAAGAGTGTGTATATGAGTGTGTGTACACAGTTTCTGATCATACGTCAGCTGTGACGTCCTGCTCCAGTAGATGCTTGTGTCTGCGTATCTGCTCGCTCCGTATCGGCCTGCGTCTCCGGTCACTAGCCCCGCGCTGCTCGCTCTGGCCGTGGCGCCCGCTGACCTTAAGGTCGCTCTGGCAGCAGGCCCTCAGTTCTGACAGGAGCAGCGAACTGTGCTGAGAGGATCTTCCCGCCGGCTGGCCATGTGTCCCGTCAGCGCTGGTTAGTCTAATAAACGGCATTGGATCACCCCGGTGTTGTGGACTAACAGGGTGAACCAATGACAAACTGTGTTGGAGCCGGAGAGCTGTGACTGTCATGGGAACCTGCCTCTTTACACCCCAGACCTCCCCCCCTCTCCGCCCTCCTCCTCCCCCCTCCTCCCCCCTACCCTCCTCCCAGCCTAAACGCTAAAAGGCTCACCCTCAACTGCTGTCATTGCACATTATCCCTCATCTCCCGGCAACACACACATTCAGTACCCTCACACACACACACACACACACACCGAGAGACCAACTGTGATTTGCTGTCCGTGTGTCTGATGACTTTGACGTTAGGGAGGGTTGTGTTTCAACTGGATGTGACCTCTGAGTTGTAGGAGGGTCAGGAGGTCACATGTATCCTAGCGGAGGGCCGGGTGAGGGGGCCTGTTACCACAGGAGGGGAGTGTTACAGCCAGACTGGCTGTATCACTCCTGGGCTGGTTACCTCCTCTATCTCCTAGGCAGGAGAGACACAGAGAGACACAGAGAGACACAGAGACACAGAGAGACACAGAGAGACAGAGAGACACAGAGAGACACAGAGAGAGACAGAGAGACACAGAGAGACACAGAGAGACACAGAGAGAGACAGAGAGAGACAGAGAGACACAGAGAGACACAGAGACACAGAGAGACACAGAGAGACAGAGAGACACAGAGACACAGAGAGACAGAGAGACAGAGAGACACAGAGAGACAGAGAGAGACACAGAGAGACACAGAGACAGAGAGAGACACAGAGAGAGAGAGAGACAGAGAGAGGCCTTTCTTTCTCATCTGATGATGGGAGTTTTAGTGGGCTGTTTCAGAAGCTGCTTTAAAACATACCGCCGTGTTACATCATACTTGCAACATTACATATTTGTCCTCTGAAGCAAAGTTTTGTGCGAGTTACATAAGTTCAAAGTGAAATGAGACCGGATGTTCGACAAAAATTATTTCAAGACATAAATGTCCTTTGAATATTTTATCTTCAGAAAATCCCAGCAGCTGTTCCAAGGCAGACTCATGTTTAGGTTGCGTACTGTATACGTGCAAACTGAGTCACGTTTAACTGCGAGTAAAAGGGTCACGTGACCTGTTGCATTTCCTCCTTTGAATATAGATTGCGGAAAAAACGGAAAGACTGAACTTAGTGAGGTGCGTTTCCCTCAGAGACAGAACATCTACATGCTTTTGATTTGGATGTTGTCAGGATTGTAGCCATAGGAACTGCAGTTGACACGATTGCAGCTTCAGAAGCACCTGTTTCTCAGGATATCTAGGTAATCTGAGGAGGTGGGTCTGAACACAGTGTGGAGGTGGGTCTGAACACAGTGTGGAGGTGGGTCTGAACACAGAGGTGGAGGTGGGTCTGAACACAGTGTGGAGGTGGGTCTGAACACAGTGTGGAGGTGGGTCTGAACACAGAGGTGGAGGTGGGTCTGAACACAGTGTGGATGTGGGTCTGAACACAGAGGTGGAGGTGGATCTGAACACAGTGTGGAGGTGGGTCTGAACACAGTGTGGAGGTGGGTCTGAACACAGAGGTGGAGGTGGGTCTGAACACAGTGTGGATGTGGGTCTGAACACAGTGTGGATGTGGGTCTGAACACAGAGGTGGAGGTGGGTCTAAACACAGTGTGGAGGTGGGTCTGAACACAGTGTGGAGGTGGGTCTGAACACAGTGTGGATGTGGGTCTGAACACAGAGGTGGAGGTGGGTCTGAACACAGTGTGGATGTGGGTCTGAACACAGTGTGGATGTGGGTCTGAACACAGAGGTGGAGGTGGATCTGAACACAGTGTGGAGGTGGGTCTGAACACAGTGTGGATGTGGGTTTGAACACAGAGGTGGTCATCCCTGCTGCCTGTGACTGATCCTGTAGCAGCTTCATGTGTTAGAGTTTTTGTCATCAGTCTGACTTCTCAGGATAATCAATCTGGCAATTGAAGAATGTTTTTATAAACATGTTGTTGGTGTGTGTGGGGGAAATGGGAAGTCATGGTACTGTAGCGTGTCTACGCTACACTCTTAGGAATATATCTCTGTGTTTGTGAACAGTAAATAATACTGTACATTCCTCGTTTGTTTGACTTACTTGTATTTTTAGTTATTTTGCCATCAACACAGCCTGACTGGGTCGATCCAGCAGCCTAAATTTAGGGAAAGGGAACAAGATCTCGCTTCCATAGACCGAGCTGTGCTTCCTGTGTGCTGGAGATGTCGGGTGCACTTTATCTGCAAATGTGAGATAGTTCAAAACAGCTGGAGGTCTCTGCACATGTCGGGCAGACATCTTTAATCATATTTAATGGGCTTTATCTGAAGCTATTTTAAGTCGAGGGCTGATACCCTCAAATGCATGACAGCACCGAGGAGAAGGGATTGTTTTTAATGTGGATGGAAGGAGATAGTCACGTCTCTGCTGCCGGCCTGCTTGTGCTCTCCGCCAAGGAGACGCTCACAGATTAGAGTCTGAGCGTTAATCGGGCCATTTGTTCATGACCACAGCTTCTCTGATTGGGCTACAGTCAGCGCGCCTGGCCGGGTGGAGAGTGGAGACTCGCCCTCTGAGAGCCTGGAGACTGGCCCTCTGAGAGCCTGGAGACTGGCCCTCTGAGAGCCTGGAGACTGGCCCTCTGAGAGCCTGGAGACTGGCCCTCTGAGAGCCTGGAGACTGGCCCTCTGAGAGCCTGGAGACTGGCCCTCTGAGAGCCTGGAGACTGGCCCTCTGAGTTTGCAGTCTCCGAGCACTATTAAGAAAAGAGGCAACTTCAGAACTTCTCCTGGCAGAGGGGTTTTCCCCAAACTTGCTGTGAACCCTCCTCCACCCCCCCCTCCTCCACTCCGCCCCCCCTCCTCCACTCCCCCCCCCCCTCCTCCACTCCCCCCCCCCCTCCTCCACTCCCCCCCCCTCCTCCACTCCCCCCCTCCTCCACTCCCCCCCCCCCCCTCCTCCACTCCCCCCCCCCTCCTCCACTCCCCCCCTCCTCCACTCCCCCCCATCCCCCCTGCCCTCCCTCCCCCCCCTCGTCCCCCCACACCTCCCTCCCCCTCCCTTGCTACTTCTTCCACTCTGTGGTTTGGAATGCAGAGTTAACAGATTTAAAAGGCCCCCAAGGTTTGCATAGTCTCTGTTAATCTATTTTAATGTGTCAAAAAGCCTTTCTTGGGAATCTCTGAGAATTTTCACACTTAAGTTGTTTGCAAAGTCAGTCTGAATTACAGTGGAGGAGAAAACTTTTAAAGGGTATTTCTGTGTGTGTGTGTGTGTGTGTACCGTTCAAGTGAGAGACTAAGGAGAGAGAGAGAGAGAGAGAGAGAGAGAGAGAGGGGGTAAATATGCAATATACTGTACAAGGTTAATTCCTTCTTTTTCACTGTAAGTGTGTTTGTGTGTGTGTGTCAGTGAAGAGTTCTAATGTTAGAACAGGGCTCATGGGGTCATCATGCCCCCAGGCCCGGTCAGCACAACATGTTCCAGTCTCAGAGGGCTTCAAGAAAAAAGGAATACAAAATAAAAGCTAAAACACAATTGAGAAATAACAAACAACCATCTGTCCTCCTCCCTTGGGAGAAGGTGACAGTTGCCAAGTTTACCCACAGTAGCAGAGCTTCTGGGAAACATCAGTGCTTGATCCTGGCAGAGCTGTTGACGACCTGAGGGCTCCGTCCCTGGACCCCGGGCCCAGCTCAACCCTGGTCCCTGAACGACCACACTCACACACTCCGACGTGATTAAGAGTTTCTCGTGGTCTCGCTTGGTGTTGTCTTACCCATAGAACAGGGTGAGAACATATCTGAGACTGAACAGGCTCTCTGTGGAGGCCTCGTGAACCCTCGACCCAGGACTGAGAAACATTGTCTTGTCCCGCTGTGTGTGTGCCTGGCGTGTGCTTGGCATGTGCTCGGCGTGTGTTTGATGTGTGCTTGGCGTGTGCTTGGTGTGTGCCTGGCGTGTGCTTGGCGTGTGCCTGGCGTGTGCTTGGTGTGTGCTTGGCGTGTGCTTGGCGTGTGCCTGGTGTGTGCTTGGTGTGTGCTTGGCGTGTGCTTGGCGTGTGCCTGGCGTGTGCTTGGCGTGTGTCTGGCGTGTGCCTGGCGTGTGCTTGGTGTGTGCATGGTGTGGCTGTGTCGTGTTTTTTCCTGTTATTTGATTAAGACCAGTGACATAATTAGGGACCTGTACTGGACTCATAAACCCTTCAGGTAATCTCTGTTCTAATCTGGCCAAACACTCGTCCTCTGAATGACGGCTGTTCTGGAGCTGTGAAGATGAGAAACTTGTGATCTTGTTGAAAACGTATTCATTTGAATAACCTGAAGAAAAAAGGAAAATCTTCCCTCTTCAACTGGACTTTGTGAGACTCTGAAGCTCCTTCACCTCAGAACTGATTTGAATTTGTTCTCTTCATCTAATTGGTGGAAAACGCGCCATGACGATGTAATTATTTTGAGGGGCCGATTTGCATTTTCAGTGCTTTGCTAAGTAAATGTTAGGTTTTAAGGCCTTTATAGATAAATTAATAATCTAGAGTATTTAAAGACCATGAAACATTTAAATTGAGTAATTTCACTTCCTGAAGGGCATATTTGATTTTTTTTCCATACATATGCAGACAGACACACTTGTTAATAAACATCAGCTCTAATCACTGAGACAGGGATTGGGGTTAAAGCGTGAAATCTTTCGGGGTGTGTTGTTTCCCGCTCCTCTGGGCCTTGTCTGGGTCTGATCATGGAGAACGCAAGGGGCGTGGTTTCACTTTTTTTTACATTTTTTTTTTTTACATGTATTTTACAGCATTTCTGCATGGGACAGATCATTGAAGATGGACAGGGAGATGAGAGAGAGAGAGAGGGAGAGAGGGAGGGAGAGAGAGAGAGGGAGGGAGGGAGAGAGGGAGAGAGGGAGAGAGAGAGAGAGAGAGAGAGGGAGGGGGGGGAGGGGGAGGGGACATGCAGGGAATGGCCCAGGCTGGATCTGAACCTCAGCCTGCATGGTACACACACTCATGCTGTGAGCCACCGGGCAGATCCTGGCTGTGGTGCTCTGAGGTTGTCAGATCAGTTCATCTATTGAACTCATGAAATGATTTGTGGTCCGAGTGCCAAGGAAGACCTGTGTTACCTGCCCCTACCTGCCCCTACCTGCCCTTACCTGCCCCTACACGCCCCTACCTGCCCCTACACGCCCCTACCTGCCCCTACACGCCCCTACCTGCTCCTACACGCCCTTACCTGCCCCTACCTGCCCCTACACGCCCCTACCTGCCCCTACCTGCCCTTACCTGCCCCTACACGCCCCTACCTGCCCTTACCTGCCCCTACACGCCCCTACCTGCTCCTACACGCCCCTACCTGCCCCTACACGCCCCTACCTGCCCTTACACGCCCCTACTTGCCCTTACCTGCCCTTACCTGCCCCTACCTGCCCTTACCTGCCCTTACCTGCCCCTGGTAAACAAACAACCATGACACAGACAACCAGGCTATAACTGTATACAACAGACTTCTCAACAGGCCCAGTTGTAAAATGCTCTTAAGAAACAATCAGAAACAAGGGATTTTCTGTGCTCTACTAGTACAGCAAAACTAGTAATTGAGTCTTGAGTCTGATTTTTTCTCCTTCAGGCAGTAACCTAATAAGACCCAGCAAGGTTAATGACAGACCCTTTTTAGGCCGTCTGAGAGTCTGACACTAATAGGAACTGGTTGAGCAACACAGAGCAGAGAGGCAGAGTAGAGGCAGATGTGGTTCATCACAGAGCAGAGAGGCAGAGTAGAGGCAGACAGTTGAGGCAGGTCCCTTGTGTTACGCAGTCTGGGCTTGCAGCTACAGAAGGCTGTGTGTGAGTGTGTGTGTGTGTGTGTGTGTGTGTGTGAGTGTGTGTGTGTGTGTGTGTGTGTGTGTGTGAGTGTGTGTGTGTATTCAGCTGCAAAGAGAAGATGTTACATACTGCTACAGGACATGCTGGACTCCACCCAGACAGAGTCCCAGAGAGTGTGTGTGTGTGTGTGTGAGGAGTGAGGAGAGCTCTGTGTGTGTCTCTTCAGGGTCCTCTTCCCAGGAACACCGGCACCACAAATCAGGGTGATTTAGCTGTGCGTCTCGTCTCCAGGGCTGAGTCAGCACAGCAGCCCCTCACCTCGCCAGCTACACGTCAGGGTGGCCTCCGCCAAACAATTTATCCTCTCGCAGCCTGCTTTATTATCTCCGCTCTGCCTGGGTCCGGCCGGGCTGTGGCAGAGCTCTGCTGTCGAGGTAGCCCCGCCATCGATTCCAAAGAGGCAGGCTGGATAATTACTGGGGTGTAAGCCACGCTGTCAATAAACAGCATGGAATCCTGGATGGGCTCAGGGGAGGGAGGAGGCTTGTGGAATTCTGCTTTTCAGGTTGCGTGACCTGTAGTCCAAAACTTGACTTTGGACCGAATTTGTTTAGAGAATGCTGTTCTGAGTCAGACTCTGAGTCATCCCTCCTGTTTTCATCTGCCGGTTTGTGACTTTGAGACAGATTTTATTTGCAGTAATAAACGGGTTACAAAGTTCAGAATGAAGGTAGTTTGGACGTAAAGGTTACCACTGTGCCCTCTTGTTTGCAGAACTCTGGAGTCCCGGCCGTCACCAGTCCCAACGCTGCTGTGACGGGTTACAAGCGCATGGTCATCCCCACCCAGCCCCCCCTGACAGCCACCCTGAAGTCTACCCCCAAGACCCCCGCCCCTGCCTCCTCCACCCCCCCCTCCTCTGCCAGCCCCGTGCCCAAGCCCCAGCCCCAGCCGGTCCCAGCCTCCTCCACCCCCCCCTCCTCTGCCAGCCCCGTGCCCAAGCCCCAGCCCCAGCCGGTCCCAGCCTCCTACGCCACCGCCTCCACCCCCAGCCAGCCCACCTTCAACGTCCAGGTGCGCTCCTCCCAGCCCGGGCCCCAGCACCAGGCCCCAGGGAACCACCCCTTCGCGCCGCAGCCCGCCCGTGGTCCGGCCCAGCCCCGGGGCCCTGACTTCGCCTTCGGGCCCCCCCAGCCAGGCTTTGCCCCCGTGCCCCAGAGCATCTACCAGGACCAGCCCGCCCATGGAGGACCCCCGGCCGCCTGGAGGCCTGATGGTCCCCCCAGCCAGGCCTACCCACCATCGGGCCCCCTCAGCCAGGCCTACCCACCATCGGGCCCCAAGAAGACCTACATCACCGACCCCCCGGCCAGCCTGGCCCCCTACAGCTCCGGGCCACTGCCTCCACACAAGGTCAGAAGGGTTATAAACAGCTTGATAGAAACATCACAGAAGGGTTATAAACAGCTTGATAGAAACATCACAGAAGGGTTATAAACAGCTTGATATAAACATCCCAGGTGATGTCAGTAGCTCACATATTGTGAGCTTTTATGAATCATAAATAAGGTGGTGTTCTGGTTGTTGTTGTTGAATACCAATTATGACACAACAAGTGATGTTTTATTATAAGCGATGATGAAAATGCACCCGACCATCTTTATGAAACAGGATTTTTCTTCTTGGTTCATAGCCATCTCTGCTCATGCATTTATGCATGAAGGAGAATACATTGCAGAGCATTGAGGCTGTGTGTGTGTGTGTGTGTGTGTTGTTTGTATGTCTGAGTGTGTGTGTTTGGGTAATTTAATGTGTGTGTACATGCAGTTTGTTTGTGCTTTAATTGCTTTCGATGGCAATGCAACAGGGAGATTCTTCTTCTTACCGTCCTTCGTTGAAATGCTTAGAATAAACAGTTGTTTTAACCTTTATGAATTATTAACAGGTCTTTCCTGTAGGGGTTTACACCATCTGACTACATCTGTCTCATGTAAGGCGGAGTTTAACTTCACCTTCAAGCACTGGGCATCTGTGCTCATTTCTAAGTTATCTAACGCTGAAACGTCATACCTGATCATTCAGTTGGAGTAGATTCTTATTTTTGCTCCACAAATCAGAGCTGTGCAGTTTGTATCTGAAATGTGTTCCACGATGCTCAGTAGAGCCACACTCCAGGCGTTTACTATGAGCCTTCAGATAACTTTGTCAGTGGGGAAAAGAGAAGTTAGTCTGGGATTGGACTGTGGTCTGACGTCCATGAAATAAGGATGAAACGGTTCAGAGAACGGCAGAAAACCCCCAGGAGTTCCCTGAGGCCCGTTTGAGGGGCGTCAGATGTCTTGTGGAAAAGGATCCATCCCTTCTCGTAATGTAGTGTCACCACAGAAGAAGAAGGAGCTAACTGTGGATGTGAGGGTGAACCAGGAACAGGATGTCTCCTGTCTGACTTCCTGCCTTCAGCACAACTTCTAGGTCACTTCATCTGGCGCTCTGAATTCTACAAAAGGAACACATTCTCTTACCTTGAGGCTTCAGAAAAACAGTTATCCTTTTTAATCTCTCCAAGAATATCTGGTCTTTCGCAATTCCCCTCAGGGTGCAAAACATCGAGTCACATCACAGGAAGGCAAAACTCTATTGATATGGCGGAGGTGATGTGATTTCAAGTGACAGGCTGCTTATAGTGTTTTCTCCTAAGTCACAGTCTGGCAGGTTTTGTTTCCTCGGCGGCTGACGTTTCCTGCGGATCAAAGCTTCTCTCTGCAACAGCCTGAACACAGCAGGCAGGAGACACCGAACACAGAGTCTGGAACAAGCCTGCGAGTTCTGGAAAACAATGTTTGATGTCCGTTTTATTTGGTCCTGTGGGCTTTAAACCAGCTCTGAGGTCAGGATGGTGGAAGGACCTCACCTGGTCGGACCTGGGTGTCGAGCATGAGGGAGGAGCGCTGAGGCCGTGCCTCTGGAGCACTGAGGCCGTGCCTCTGGAGCGCTGAGGCCGTGTCTCTGGAGCGCTGAGGCAGTGTCTCTGGAGCACTGAGGCCGTGTCTCTGGAGCACTGAGGCCGTGCCTCTGGAGCACTGAGGCTGTGTCTCTGGAGCACTGAGGCCGTGTCTCTGGAGCGCTGAAGCCGTGTCTCTGGAGCGCTGAGGCCGTGCCTCTGGAGCACTGAGGCAGTGTCTCTGGAGCGCAGGAGGCAGTGTCTCTGGAGCGCTGAGGCAGTGTCTCTGGAGCACTGAGGCCGTGTCTCTGGAGCGCTGAGGCTGTGTCTCTGGAGCACTGAGGCCGTGCCTCTGGAGCGCTGAGGCAGTGTCTCTGGAGCGCAGGAGGCAGTGTCTCTGGAGAGCAGGAGGCAGTGTCTCTGGAGCGCTGAGGCAGTGTCTCTGAGGCCTCTGTTGTGCTCTCAACACACTCAGCAGCTGAAGATCTCTGGAAAGTACCAAGCCCTTGAGTTTGTTATAATTCAAGGATTTTATGCTCCCTCAAAACACAAACAGTGCTGCTCGGCCTTTGGGAATAGCTCATCAAGGACTGTATTTTACTAAATACAAATTAGATTGAACATTGCGGCAAGCATCTTTATGTATTAAAGAAAACTAATTAATTTTGTTCAAAACAAAAGTGTACATATTGCTTGAAAAGAGTGCGTCAGTCCCAGTGTGGTGTATTTTTACGAATACAAAAGGTGGCGTTTAATAGATTTGTGAACATCTCTTTGATTTCAGATAAAAGCAAATCTTTCATTATGCTATATTATGTGCTATATATGTATTTTAGTTTCATTCCTAAGAATATATCCATGTGTGCCAAGTGGGATCCGCTGCCCCCCCCCCCCCCCTGTGGTTTCCACTGTAGTCTCATGCTCTGCATCCAGATGGAAACCAGAGAGACCCGACAAGCCTTGGTGCCCTGAATGACCTCCTACTGATGGTTCTACACCCTCCATATTTTAGCACTAATCTGTTTTTCTGTTTATTTGAACCCTATATATTGCAATGCTTTCACGCCATAATGCCAGAATGGGGCAGAAATACAATATGAAAGCCAGATTAGAGTGAAAGGGAAATCCGGCAATCTGGTTGACCTGATGTCATGACATTTTGGTAACCTTACACACAAACAGTGCTAAATCTACTTATGAAAGTGGGTGGTGCTTTCGTTAATCTGTTGTGTAAATACTGGGCAATTTATAGTTCAGTTCAGATATTTTCTTATAATCATGTCCAAAATGATGTCCAGTTGCTCCAGTTAATCATAAATTTATGTAATGCTCAGTTGGGGGTCTATGATTTGGATTGAATACTTTATTAACAAGTTAATTTCCCATAATTGAGAGCATTCATCGAAGGGTTATGTCATTAGAAGTCTGAAATCGACTCTTGGGCCCAAATGCCAAAGATGCAAACTGTTCTCTGATTGGTTGGGGCTGCCCAGCACCCTCCCACCATTGGCCGGTTCTTGGCGATGTGGAGCGAAGGTATAAGTACTGCTTTTCACATCAACAAGGCTCAAGGACACTTAATTACCCAAATCCGCCAGCTCGCGTTTGATCTCCATTGTAGAAAAAAAATTAACAGATTTCATGGCTGCCGGTTAATGTAACAATTTCCACGAGTCTCTTCCATCTCTCCCGAAATTGGAAGAAGGCTAAGCTGGATGAAGCCTTCTGTTATTCCTGAGCTTGAGTGACATTTGACAGGGGGGATTATTTTGAACTGCTCAATCCCTGCTGGCAGATAAAGCCCCTGAGAAGGTCAGCGATGGTTTCAGCTGTCAAACACTCCAGTTCAGATGTCTGGGGCCCCTCGACGCCCCCTGAAGCTGCAGCCATTTTGCTTTTTGACCGACGCGAGCACATATACATACGTCCGTGTCAGCACTCGCCTGAAATAGTCCCGTTTGCGTGGTTGCTTTTTAGACCTGGCCTCGTTGTGGCAAACTCTGCACAGCATTTCTCCAACGCCTGAGACTTCAGACTGAGGGGGTCAGCGCTGGCACAGTAAGGCAGTTTCTTCACAGAACCTTGAAAGCTTAGTGTTGCTCTGGGCAACAAACACACACATCAACATGGGGAACCAGACACACGCAGAACTGGAGCGCTGCAGACTGAAAGTATCGCCAGTTATAACCTGTTTACAGCGAGCGTGTTAACATGTAGCCTGCGTGCTTCCCAGCATGCATTGCGCATGCCCCGTTTTCTCTTTCGTCCGAAGGGAAAACTGGATCGTCTCATCTTCGCCTGACGCACCTCGTGTGACCTCCGCTCCCAGCCTGAGTCAGGGATCCCAAGGAGCTGCTTGACCCAGTTGTAGCGTCAGTAACCCCGGCTTCACTCATCCAGAGGGCATTCCTGTCTAGTGCAGGGTTACTGGAGGCCTTAAACACAGATCAGAGGGCAGTAAGTCACCTCAGGGCCAACTAACCTGTCATGTTATCATGCAGACATATGGCTTGTGACGGCTTGGCCTTTGCCATGAGAGTGTCTCCTGACTCCACACAAATAACACTTATCGCCTGGATCGTGTTGCCTTCAGAGACAAGGGCTGTGTTTACTGTAGGACTGCGTTGCTAGGAAGCAACAAGCAAATGTGTGTTTAAAACCGGCAAAAAAATAAAAATACAAATAAAACAACTATAAGATACTTTATCTGAATAGTTATTTGTCTGTCGGGGTCCTGAAGTACAGGAGCCAGTGTGTTTTTCTAGAAGGTTCCGATGTGTCAGCGGTGCCTTTCTCTATAATTCGTCTCAGTGAAGCTCATCTCTGGGAGATTTCCTCTTGCGTTGTCCCTTTGTGCTGCGGTGGTAAACAGTGATCGGATTCCCTGGAGCTCTGCTGGTCTGTGGCCAGATCACTCGTGGAGTGGTCTTGTTTTGGCCTCAGTGGATCCTGATATCCCTGCGACCCCCGCCGGCCGCGGTCCGGACCATGACAGGCAGCTCATCCAGACACGTCTGACTGATGTGGGCGCCGCTCAGCCGTACAAACCAGCCCTTTTCAGCCGAGTCGTTTCAGGAGTTATGTCCCTGCCTGCTGCTTCACCCTGACCGCACGTGACCCCTGAACCCAGCGTGACCCCTGAACCCTGCCTCACAACCAACCAGGCCCCAAAGCTCCTGGGCTCTCCAGATTAGATCTGGCTATTATTGGTTGTTATTACGCAAGAAATTATATTTACTTCCATCTGAAAACTGAGATAAACATGTATGCTGATGCTGTCAGGTGTTGTGTTTCTATCTAAAGAGAGGAATGCTTCAACATGGCCACTGACAAACAGTTTCGCGTTCCACGCGTCAGAATATTCTTCTCAGC